>NC_029787.2:22039650-22056698 GCF_000816755.2 Arachis ipaensis
GTAACACCCCACCCCCCTCGGCACCCCATCCCCTTCCCCAATCCCTCAAAGTTCAGCCTACCTTTTAACATTCTCTAATTTCTTCTTCATGGCTACGTACTTATGAGAGAATCAAATAAGAATCAAGTGGCTGAGAGTATTATTTGATGTGAGAGAATTACCACCATCATCGTCATTCCAATATTATGGGACAAGTTCTGTGGCCAAGTGAGAACCATTTGACGATGTTGGATCTTTCATAGGTTTGGCCAGTTGAAAGTGTTACTGGCTCTTGCATTGGCTCAAGTGAAATTGGACAAATGAACACCGTGGGAGCATCATCAATTCTTGTTGAAGATTCCATTTCCTCAATCATCACCTTTAGCTCCAATTTCTCAGCAACTTTCGATAGAGCCTTATTATCTAGAACCAAAAAACATCAAGTTTTGAAGTTTCTTTAGATAATTGATATTGTGCCATGAGGAAGGGGGTATGAGGAAGTGGGGTGCGGAGGAGGGGGTATGAGGAAGGAGATGGAGGGAGAAGAAAGGGAAGAGAGTTAGGATAATTTGGTAAAAAGAATAAAATTAAAGTAGAAAAGGATGATTTTATAACGTTTTGTAACGTTGAGGATGATTTTAATAACAAAAAAAGGTCGGGGACGATTTTGATTTTGGCCTCAGACCTTAGGGACGAAAAGAATACTTAACCCTAATAAAAAAAAATGGAGCTTACTTGACACTGGTGGCAGATGTAATAACAAAGGCAGTTGTAAATTCAAACCAAGGTATTTTACATAATGTCACTTTCAGTTTTCAGTCCTAAATCATGGGTCATCGATTCAGGAGCGACCAATCATGTTTCATATATTAAAAATTCATTTCAAAAATTACATCCGATTCAACCTGTGTTGGTTAGCATGCCTGATGGCACAAACACACTGGTCAATACTGCAGGCACAGTTGTGTTCTCTGATCAATTTTATTTGCTGATTGTCTTTTATATTCCAAGCTTTAAATTCAATTTGATATTAGTATCAAAACTAACAGCAGATTTAAAATGCAAACTGATTTTTTATGAAAATGAGTGTGAAATTCAGGACAAGACTATCAAGAGAACAATTGGTGTAGCTGAACAAAGGAGAGGACTCTATGCCTTTGAGGACCTAACACCTGTTCAAACTGCATCACAAGCTGCATTCACATCTTTAGCATCTATGCTATCTGCACAACACACACAAATAGAGCATTCTGCACTGTGGCATCTTAGATTAGGACATCTACCAAATGATAGGATTGCTGTTAAGAAAAGAGAATACAAAAATTTGAAATTTTCAACATGTAGCAATAAGCCTTGTGATTCTTGCCATTATGCAAAGCAAAAACGGCTGCCATTTATGTCAAGAATCTCTAAGAACATGAACATCTTTGACATTATACACATTGACATTTGGGGTCCTATCAATAACATTTTTATTTTGGGTTTTAGATATTTTTTACTATTGTTGATGACAAAATTTGATTCACTTGGTGCTACTTTATGAAATTGAAAAGTGAAGCCAGTGAATTAGTCAAGAGTTTTGTAAAAATGGTTGAAACTCAATTTGGAGTGACCATTAAAAAAATCCGAACTGACAATGGATATGAATTTAAATTGAACAAATTCTATGCATCCAAAGGCATCATACACCAAACCACCTGTGTAGAAACTCCCCAATAAAATGGCATTGTAGAAAGAAAACATCAACATATCTTAGAAGTTGCTAGAGCCATGATGTTTCATTCTAATATGCCAAAGAAACTTTGGGATTTTGCAATAAGGCATTCGGTACATATCATTAACAGAGTTCCTAGTGTCTTATTGAAAAATCGTTCTCCTTATGAGATTTTGAAAGGAAAACCACCTGACATATCTTACCTTAAGGTGTTTAGATGTCTAAGATTTGCTTTAACAAAATTAGCACATAGATCCAAATTAGAACAAAGGGCAGTCAAATGTGTACTTTTGGGTATTAAGGAAGGTGTTAAGGGATATGTTTTATATGATATAACAAGTAGAAATATATTAATCTCAAGAAATGTATACTTTTATGAGAATATATTCCCATTTTCATTTGAAAGTTCAAAAGCAAGTAACACTGCCACTAATTCTGCACCATCCACATTACACAACTTTGCATTTGATGATTCATTCCCTGAATTTCATAGTAGCATTAATCCTCATTCATCACTATCACATAATCAATTAGTTCCAATGCATCATGAGTTTGACACATCTGAATGCTTACCAGCATCAGTAAGGTCGAATGAGTCACCATTCATTAGTACTGCATCCGAGACACCTTAGGTTATTAAGAAATCTACAAGAGATAGAAAGCGTCCTACATATTTAGAGGATTATCATTGCATGCCTGCTGTGTCAGTGAATTCATACAACAATTGTTCCTTGAATTCAAGTTTTAACTCACATGATTTTCATAAGTTTTTTCTTGAAAATTTTGAAAACATGTTACATCAGCAAACAGCAAATTTCTTTGATCAATCTACAATCATGTTTTTTTAGTCAAAATCACCATTTTTCCTCCTTCCCCTTGATGCTTCTACCGTTCTATCTACCACACACACTTCTCAACCTAAAACCAAAGAACCGAAATGCTATGTTGAGGCCATCTGTGATCCTAGTTGGCAGGAGGCTATTAATTTTGAATTGACTGCTCTAAGGAAAAATAGAACTTGGACTCTTACCAAACTTCCTAATGGGAAGAAAGCTGTGGGTTGCAAATGGGTCTTTAGGCTAAAACTGAAGCCTGATGGTTCGGTTGATCGTCACAAGGCCAGGCTGGTTGCTCAGGGATTTACCCAAACTGCTGGGGTAGATTATTTCGAGACATATAGTCCTGTGGTTAAGATGAACACCTTCCGAATTCTCATGTCTATTGCTGCAGTGAGGGGTTGGTTCGTCCATCAATTGGACGTCAACACAGCCTTTTTGCATGGTGACTTAACTGAAGAAGTATATATGCGCCCACCGCAAGGACTCGCTCTGCCCTCCCCAGACTTGGTCTGCAAACTGGATCGTTCCCTTTATGGCTTGAAACAAGCCAGCAGACAATGGAACACCAAGCTGTGCACCACTCTGCTCAATGCTGGATACTCTCAATCAAGACATGATTATAGTCTCTTCACCAAGTCATCCAATAGCATATTCACCGCTATTTTAGTCTATGTAGATGATTTAATATTGGCTGGAAATGATTTGAAAGAAATTACCTTCCTCAAACAGCATCTACATGACCTCTTCAAAATCAAAGACATTGGAGAGTTGCAATTTTTCTTGGGTTTAGAGGTAGTTCGAAGTAAGAGGGGGATTGCGGTTTGTCAAAGGAAGTATTGCATCGACCTCCTCAAGGACTACGGATTAATGGAAGGCAAGACAACATCAACTCCAATGGATTATACCATCAAACTGACAAAGAGCACTGGAACTCCTCTGAGCTCAACAGCAGAGTATAAAAGACTAGTTGGAAGATTGTTATATCTAACTAATACAAAACCAGATATAGGGTATGCAGTTGGAAGACTAAGCCAGTTTTTGGACTGTGCTACTGACAAGCACTTTGAAGCAGCCTTAAAGGTACTCAAATATCTCAAAAATGAGCCAGCATTGGGATTGATGTTCTCATCTCAAATAGATTTAGAGCCTACTGGTTTTTCGGACAGCAACTGGGGCACATGTCCAGACACTAGGAGATCTATAACGGGCTATTATTTCTTCATAGGAACATCTATTGTGTCATGAAAAAGTAAGAAGCAAAATACAGTGGCAGTGTCATCGTGTGAAGCAGAATACAGAGCCCTTGCCATGGCTACGAGGGAAGCGCAATGGATTACTTACATTCTAGAAGACTTGGAAGTGAAGCAAGACAAGTCGATTGCAGTGTACTGTGACAGCCAATCAGCTTTGCACATTGCAGCCAATCCGGTGTTTCATGAGAAAACTAAGCATATAGATATGGATTGCCATGTAGTGAGGGATAAATGGCAAGAAAAAGTAATCAAGTTGCTGCCAATCACAACAACAAATCAAACAGCTGATGTGCTAACTAAGGCATTGGCTCCCACCTTATTTCAAAAATGTTGCAGCAAACTGGTGAAAATCACAGATTCTGTTTAAGAGGGGGTGTTACCTGAACTAATTGGTCATGTATAATAGTAATTAGTTAGAAAATGCTGATGTGGATAAATGCTTTAGTGAGCAAAGTAGTTAGTTATTAGCAAGTGAGATAGTTAGTTATGCAGCTTAGTTTGAAAGCTATTATAAATAACTTATGATGTAACATTGGAGGTAATTTTTCACAATCAAAAAAGAATGCAAGAGTGATGAAATTGTGACAGTTGTACACACCCTCCTCTGCTTCAAGTTTCGTGAGGTTCTTCCTTTTGATTTCCTTCGAACTCACCAACTTCAACAAGGTGTGCTGTCAACTAATTGTTTGGTGCGGTGGGGTGGTCTCACATTGGTGACGAGTTGTGCAATTTATAATTAGAGAGGATAAAATTTAAAATAACTCTCAGTTCAATTTAATCCTCATTTTATAACTATTGATTCTAGATATAGTAATTAATTTGTTTCAATTTGCCACCCTAATATTATTGTTTTTCATTTTTCTTCGATTAATTTGCTCCCAAATATATCGTGTTTCAGGTTTGTGCATATATGTGGTTTGATCTTCTACGTTGCTCTTCACAGGTTAACTAGTCTTAGAAACAGAATTCTTGTGTGAGATTCTTCATTAGAATTTAGAATCACTCATTTTTCATCCGCCATTCTTGTTGGTTCTCTTCAAGGTTCCGTTTAATATTTGCAATTGGTTGGTTAGTCACATCCTCCATCTTTCCCTCAAATTGTGTTTAGACTATGTTAGGGTGTGTTTGCCAAACGCGTTACAAGAAGAAGTACGTTTAGCCTTCTTAAAAGTTTTAATTTTTAGTTTGGCAAATTTTTTTATTCATGAACGCAAAAATGATTTTGCTTTCAAAACCATGGTTTTCAAGAAGCTACAATTTTAAGTTTCTGTGTTTGTAAAATGGACTTCTAGCTATCAATACTCCATCTTTATTTACCTTTTTACCAACTTTATCCTTCATGTATGTTATTATATTATTTATGAAATTCTTATTATTTTTGTTTACATGAACTCATTTTTTTATTATTTTTATTTTTATTTTTTATTAATTATTTATTTGATATTATACACTTTTATAATTGTAATTTTTTGTATTATTTTTATAATATAATTTATTAATTCTATTAAGTAAAGTAAATTAAACAAAAAATTAATTGTAAATATATATTTTGCCAATTTTTATATATTATTTTTATTTTAGTGTATAAATATTAATTTTATTATAGAATTAATTAATAAGATCTATTCAATTATCTAAATTAAAATAATAAAATAATATACAAAAACTATTTAAGTTGGTGTCTTTTTAATAATTTTTTATCTAAGAGTGATTTTGAGTTGTAGAATCCAAACAACATTTATTTTACTATAATTCATTTTAATGCAAAGATTACCAAACATAAATCATTTTAACACAAACTTACTTTTTTAATTTTTGTTTGGCTTTGTTCATATAATTATTTATTTATTTTATTGTATTTCTTTTATTCATATGACAAATGTTGTTGACCTTTTTTTAAAGATATTTTTATTATTTTTTTCATATGAATTCTTTTTTTCTATCATTTCTTGCATTATATTTATGTTATGTATGAAATTTTTTTATTTTTTATTTGATTTTATTCATACAAATTTTATTTACTTTTTATTGTATTTTTTTGTTCATATGATATATGTTGTTGATTTTATGAAATTTTTATTATTTTTTATCTGTATGATTTTTTTCTATTTTTTGATGTACTCTATTTTTGTTTTGTATTAATTTTTTTATTTTTTATTATGACTTTATAAAATTTGTAATTATAATTATTATTTACTACGTTTATTATCAAAATTTTGTATAATATAAATTATCTATGATCATATAAAAAAGGACAAAATAAATAAAAAATTAATTATAAGTAACAATAAAGCCATAAATAATGAAAATTTATAATCCAAAATAATACTAAATTAAAGAGTACTAATAGTACTAGAAAAATTATAGAATATTTTCTTTTTGTCTGATATTATAAAATTTATAGTACTCTCTTTCATTTTTTATTGTATTTATTTTATTTATATGATAAATATTTTTTATATTATTTTTGTTAGTATTCTGATTTTGCATACATATAAAAAAATTATTTAAATTGATGTCTCTTTTAGTAATTTTTTATCTAAAAGTGATTTTGAGTAGTATAATCCAAACAATATTTGTTTTACTATAATCAATTTTGATATAAAGATTGCCAAACATAAATCAGTTAACCCAAACTTACTTTTCATCAAAATCAATTTTACAAAATCAATTTTATGCAAACTCCCATTTGCAAACTGCAATCCAAACACACAATTTACAAACGAGAGTTTGCATAAAATTGATTTTGCAAACTTGATTTTGGTCAAAAGTAGGTTTGTGTTAAAGTGATTTATATTTGGTAATTTTTGTATCAAAATGGATTATAGTAAAATAAATATTGTTTGGCTTATACCATTCAAAATCACTTTTAGATAAAAAATTACTAAAATGGACATCAACTTAGATTTTTTTTATATTTTAGAGCTCATATAAATAGAAATAATAATAATTTTATAAATAATACAATAACATATACAAAGGATAAAGTTGGTAAAAAGTAAATAAAATGTTAGTATCTATGGCTAAAAGTCCGTTAAGAAAACGCAAAGCTAAAAATAGTTGCTTCTTGTAAACGCTGGTTTTGGCAGCAGAATCACTTCTGCGTTCATGATAAAAAAATTTGCCAAACCAAAAGTTGAAACTTTCAAGAAATTTAAACGTGCTTCTTCCCTTCCAACGGTTTCCCAAACACACCCTTAGTTGTTAACAATTAGCATACACACTTAGTTGTTAACAATTAGCATTTCACGTTGCGGAATTTAAAATACATGTATTTACAGAAAATAGTGGGTAATTAATATTTTATTTTTCTTTTATCTTATTTTACCTGCTTTAACTTTTGCCAACTACTACTTTATTAGTGGTGGGTTATCGGTAAAGTACAAAACATTGAGACAAACACTCCACAGAGATGCTAAATAATGTCACACAGAACTGCAAGACTTGTATACTCAATTCATATTCTATATAAATCTAACCATATTCCTCAACATAAATATCAAATCAATTAACCTAATCAACAAATTCATGTTAATATCAACGGAATTAAACAAATGATGATAACACTAACATATTGTGGTGTGCGTAACCCCGGCCTCAATGAATTTGGGAAAGGGCTTTAAACACCACATTATCAATTTGAGGAGTTGTCTATACATCAAAAGTACTGCTTTGCAAATAAAAAGACTTCAACTCCCTTAAAATAAATTCAATGCATCATAGAGTTGATATAATAAAGGGACTTGTGCTCATATTCTATGGGTGTAAACGTGTCTCTCATGCCATGACAATAGCATTCAGAACGAGGAATTATTTTTATAATCATCGCAACAAACCCCCTTTTTTTGTTTTCTACTACCACTCGTGCGATTCAAAAATCAGTTATCGGAATTTCATAGACGAAAACAACAAAAACAAATGTAATAAGGTGACTAGAACTAATGGGAAGAGGAATCAGAAAGAACGTAGCGGTAAAATTTCTGATCATATCAAATAAATGAAATATTTGATGATCACCCAAATGATATAATTTAGATTCATCATTTTTCGCCTTCCCTCTTCTAACTGTGAGAGTAAAATAAAATTAAGAGACTACTCCAATAACCGCAACCATAACGTCGCGCGATATAAGAAGAAAATAAAGAGGAAGAAAAAAATTCAGACACACTGCAATAAGGAGGAGGTGAGGGAGGAGATGCAAATAAGAGAGACGATGATTTTATAGAAAGAAAATTGTGGCGGCTGAGCGAACAAACCCTAATACGAGTGAATGTATCTCAGCTATTCGGTTAGGGTCGTTGGGGATCCGTAATGGGTTGTTGGGCTGGTCAAAGAGTACTGATGGGCTTTGAAAAGGTCTGCAAAATACGTAACCATCTCGACCCAAAAGAAAAAGAGAAAATGATTAAAAAATAAATAGTGATAGTAGAGTTAGAGCTTTTACTTATTTATTTGATGAATATTTATCAACATGCATTCATGTGAAGATGTTATTTAAGGTAACGTATTATATTGAATATTTTGGTCAAATATATTAACTCATCTAATAATTTTTGGTTATATAAAGTCTCACATATAATTAATGAAGTTGATAATTAAAATTAATAGAGAATTTAATATGTTTAACTAAATTGTTATTTATATAAATTGAGGATTTAAAACACTAAAAAAGTATTTTAAGTGTGAACAATTTTAAAATAAAAAAAAACGTCAAGTTATGACCAAAGAAAGCTCTGCCAGGATTACGAGATAAGTTATAGACTTGGTTGAACGGAGCACTAAAAAAGTTAAAACTAGAGAGCATGTTAATCTCAATGAACCTATCGAGAACATGGAAATTGCTGATCCATGTGAACTTGTGAAGGGGCTTCGCAAGACATAATCAAAGTGACATACAAGGAATCACTTCTCACACTAGCAGGACCTAATTCTCCCGGAGATAACCCGGAAGGTGATCCTATTAATGAAGATGAACCTAATCCTGAGGACCGATGGTACAATGATGCGGATAAGGAAGATCAAGAGGAAAAACCTTTTGACCCATGTCCCAAGATTCCAGTTTCTCAAGAAGAGTTTGAGGATTGGTGCAAGCCGTGGAAAACTGAGGGAGGTGCGTATAATGGATTAGTGGTGATCCTTGCCTAGTTGATAATGGATCTCGTTTTAATGCATTGCATGAGGGAGGTGCGTTAATCATGCATGATAGTGAATTGCATGGGAATGAGGAATCTATAGAGGCCACTAATGCTAGGCTTGATATTTTCAAGGCCCGTAAAGAAAAAGAAATAGAACAACCCATCCAAAAGAAAGTACTAAGGCATGGTGCGGGCAAGAATCCTCAACAAGAAAAAAAATCTCTCTTCACTAAAACTGGGCCTAATTAGAATGTTAGAGGGACCAAACCCAACCCAATAGTAATTGGGAAGCCATCCTCCTTAACCGTAGCAACAATTAAGGTCACACCCACCTCTCCCCCCAAAAAGAAAAATCTGGACACGGAAGCCATGGAAGGAGTAGTCATGGAGTACATGCGCCAAATTGTAAGGGATCAATACGAAGACTTCATTGCAACGAAAGGTGTGAGTTCATCTTTCGGAGATTACGTTGTTTGTGATAATCCCATGACTAATCCTCCTTCGTCTCCTTCCTCCATTCCCCGTCTTGAATTAGGGCACAGGCTCAAGACCACTATAGGGATACTACCTAATGTGGCGTTGGCATATTCGGGGGAAGGTAATGTAAGGGCCAGGGAACTTTCCCTTGCACCAGTGAACGAAGCAGCCCAGGCTTCAGCCTTGAATTAGTCACTATTTTTTGTGGCTTCTCTTCTATTTCTTGTTTTTTATGAATATTATAAGTTGGAATTACAGGAGTGCAGGCGGTAGAACTTTTCCGACTTTGATTCGTGACATCAGAAGTAGGGATGGAAAAAGGTCAGGCGGCCTGCCAGGGGCCTGTAGCCTGGCCTATGTTTGGCCTGACCTGTTATAAAATAGGCACAGGCTCAAGCTCTTATAAAAGTCTTATTATGTTAATAGGCCATGCCCAGACTCACTAATTAGCCTTATTGGTCTGTCAGGCCTGTCTGGGCCTGTTAATACATAATTACATATATAACATATTACATATAAATATATTTATTAAAAAATATTTTTTTTAAATAATATTTTTATTTTTATAAAAAAAATTTATCAGACCTTTTAATAGGCTTCAGGCCAGGCCAGGTTGAATAACAAGCCAAGCTTAGCACTTTAAAAAAAAAAGCCTATAGCAGGCTGCAGGCCAGGCTCATGCCAATTGACTACATGACAGGTCAGGCCTGTTAAGAGCCTGGCCTATTTCCATCCCTAATCAGAAGAGAATATAATGCAAATTTTCTTATTCTCCTAGAGATGCATATTAGTGGTACTAAAGGTGAATCTATCAGGACTAAAATTGGGTTGGATAGTTCCTTCGTGGTGGAGGGGACTGATCATTCGGGTGGAATATGGTGCTTGTGGGACTCTTCTACCTGGAAGGTTGATGTTATTGAGCACAATGGATAAATTGTTCATCTCAAAGTGACTAGTAATAACTATGATTCTTGGTTGCTTTCAGCCGTTTATGGTAGTCCCCAACGACTAACTAGGAGAATTCTCTGGAATAACATTCGCAATTTGTCTGATAGTGTTAATCTTTTTTGGTGTATCTTAGGAGATTTTAATGCTATTTTACATGACTATGAAAGGAAGGGTGGTTTAAGCAGGGTTGAAAGAGGAGCTTGCTCTGATTTCCAAAGCCGTGTCTCTGATTGCGGGCTCGTTGACTTAGGCTTTATGGGTTGGCCTTATATGTGGAGGAGAGGTAATCTTGTTGAAAGACTTGATAGAGGTGTAAGTAATTTGAATTGGCAGCTTGCTTTTTCAGAAGCTATTTTAAAACACTTGCCTATGTTTAAGTCAGATCATTCACCCCTTTGTCTTCAACTTAGTAATGTTGGATCACATAATAGGCAAAGAATGCCTTTTTGTTTTGTTGCTGCTTGGCTCTCTTACCCAGATTTTGAAAACATGGTTAATAATTCTTGAAATATGCAGAACTCTTGGACTGAAGGTATTAATAATTTCAAGAATTCTTTGAAGGATTGGAACAAAAATGTGTTTGGGAATATTTTCAAGCGGAAAAAGACTCTTCTCAGAAGATTTCAGGGTATCGCATCTAGCCTCGAACAGAGCAGAAATGACTTTCTGGAGAATCTTCAAATTGAACTTTGGAGAGACTATGAAAATGTACTTGCTCAAGAGGAGCTGTTGTGGTACCAAAAATCTAGAAGTAAATGGATCGAGTTTGGTGACCGCAACACTAAGTACTTTCACAGCTCCACCATGATAAGAAGAAGGAAGAACAAGGTGACCTCGCTCCTTGACCCAAATTGGAATCTTGTTACTGATAATAATATTTTGAAAAATATGGCTATGATTTTTTTGTTGAATTATACCATGATGCTATGCCTGATATTCCCTTTATTCTTAACAATGCTTTTTCTCATCTTAATTCTAAAGAGTATAATGATATTGGCAGGAATATCTTGGACTCAGAGATTAAAGAAGCCATGTTCCATATGGCCAGCTTTAAAGCCCCTGGAAGGGATGACCTTCAAGCAATTTTCTTTCAAAGCCAATGGGAGAGAGTGGGGACTAATCTATTCTTTCTTGTTCAACAAATCTTTGCCAATCCTGATAGAGTCAAAGAGTTAAATGAAACCCTGATAACCCTCATCCCGAAGACTGATCCGGTCACTAGTCTTAAACAAATGTGCCCGATAAGTCTTTGTAATGTTCCCTATAAAGTCATTACAAAGATCTTAGCTAATCATCTAAGGAGACTAATGAAAAAGTTGGTTGCACCGACCCAATGCAGTTTTGTTCCTAGTAAACAGAGTACTGGTAATATTATCATTTCTCAAGAAATTATCCACTCAATGAGAAATAAGAAGGGCTCTAAAGGTTGGATGAAAATTAAGATTGACATTGAGAAAGCATACGATAGGCTCAAATGAAATTTTATTAAGGATACTCTGACAGGGATTGGACTCCCTAATAATATTATTGATCTTATTTTTTCTTGTATTTCGACTGCCAAGATGAGGGTGTTGTGGAATGGTGAAGAGCTTGATGAATTTTTTTCTACTAGAGGTATTCGGCAGGGTAACCCGATATCACCGTACATCTTCGTCTTGTGTATTGAGCGCTTGTCACATCTTATTAATGCGGCTGTCCACCATGGGTTCTGGAAACCTATCCGTATTAAGAGAGATTCTCCTGAGATATCTCATCCGTGCTTTGTTGATGACTTAATCTTGTTCGCAGAGGCTAGCCTTAATCAAGCTGAAGTTATTAATAAATGTCTTAATGCATTCTGTGAAAGCTTCGGTCAAAAAGTTAACCAGGATAAGACTATAATTTTTTTCTCTAAGAATGTTGGAAATAATGTGCGAAGAGATATTAGTGAAGCTTTGGGGTTTGCTAGAACTGATGACCTTGGTAAATATCTGGGAGTTCCGGTTCTCCATTCCAAAGTCTCTGGACATAACTACCATGATATAATTAACAAGATCGATACCAGACTCAACTTGTGAAAAGCTTCTTCTCTCTCCCTTGTCGGGAGATGTACTTTGGTGAAATCTGTCCTCTCTACTATCCCTTATTATACTATACAATATGCTCTTTTACCTTCGTCTACTTGTAATGTTATTGATCATAAATGCAGGAACTTTCTCTGGGGTAACACTGAAAATTTAAAGAAGATTCACCTAGTTAGTTGGGATTCGACACACTAGCAAAGTGAACCATGTCTTTATGATGAAAGCAGGGTGGGGGCCTCATTGAGAGAAAGGACTGCCTTTGGGTTAGAGTTATCCGATCCAAATACGGAAGAGGGAATGATATAATTCCCAAGGTAAAGAGAAGGAGGAGTGAATCCAACTTATGGAAAGGCATATGTAAAGCGTGGCCTAATGTCCAACAAAACTACATTTGGTGGATAGGAGATGGTTCGAGGATAAACTTCTGGAACCACAATTGGGTCCCGGATGTGGGCTGTTTAAGCCAACATGCTAATCAGGTAAGTGCTCCAATAGACGCAAATAGTTCTCTAACTGATTTCCTTAATGTTGCAGGCAACTGGGACGAAAGGAAGCTGGAAATCTGGCTGCCAAAAGAGCTAATCAAGAAAACTGTAGCTATTTCTCCTCCCTCCCCTTGGACGAACGCTAATCTAATAGCGTGGAGCTTATCATCGGACGGGACCTTTGAAATAAAGACAGCATACCAGAATTTGAATGAAGAGCCATATAATCCTGAAAGACTATACACTCTTATTTGGAGATGGAGAGGTCCAGAGCGCATTCGCACTTTTCTCTGGCTGATTTCACATGAAGCCATCCTTACAAATGTTGAAAGGAGAAGATGTCACCTTACAACTACAACCAGGTGCACAAGATGTTTCGGGCATGATGAAACCATTCTTCATGTACTTCGAGATTGTGTTTATGCAGCTAATACATGGCTTCCTTTTACTAAGGATGTGGGTTGCAATAACTTTTTTGGTCTCATTCTGTTTGACTGGTTAATTCAGAACCTTACTACCAAAGGGGATTGGCCCTGCATGTTCGGGGTTACTATCTCCTCCATTTGATACTTCAAGAATAGATTCATTTTCGAAGGAGATAGTACTGCGGTTCGGGCAAGAGTTGAACAGGTGAAAGTGCGGTGCAATGAAATTGTCAAAGTCATCAAAATGCCAACCATTCCTAATCATAACCACAGTTTTCAGAAGCAAGTTATTAATTGGAGCTCCCCTGTGGAAGGGCGTATCAAACTGAATATTGACGGTTCTTCCCTCTCTCAAGTTAACAGTGCTGCCTGTGGTGGGGTTTTTCGGAATCATCTTGGCCAATTTGTTAAGGGATTCACTTGCAACTTGGGGAGTTGCTCCATTACGCATGCCGAACTTTGAAAAATTATTCGTGGACTTTAAATTGCCTTAGCTAACAATTTCACTTGTTTAATGGTTGAATCTGACTCTGCTGCAACTATTAATTTTGCTAAGAATGGTTGCCAACTACACACCCTTGTGCTCCTCTTATAGCTGACATTCGCATTTTGACTGAACATTCAATGGTCTCATACCTTACGTGAAGTTAATTCAGTGGCTGACATCCTTGCTAAGAAAGGACGTGATATACCCTTTGGCTATCTTGTGTTTGAAGTTGCTCCTCGTGATATTTTTAATTTTCTTTTGTTAGATGCTTATTTAATTATTATCATTATACAAATATATTTTTATGTGAATAGTCACTTATTTTTTTATTTGGAATAAAATAGTAACGTTTGGATTTTATTATCAATAATTTGGTAACTCCAATTTGAAAAAAAAAAGTATATGTGACTTAGTGTGTATTTGAATTGTCCTTTGAATAAAAGTAATTTTATAGAATTGATTTTGAGTAGAAGTAAGTTTGTGTCAACATGATTTATGTTTGGTAACTCTATACCAAAATTATAAAAAAATAAAAACAATAAATAATAGATAAAAAAACTCAGATAAAGAGAAATAATAAGAATTCCATAAATAATAGAATAACATGTATAAAGGATAAAATCGGTAAAAAGAAAATAAATGTTGAGTGTGAATAGCTAAAAGTCCGTTAGTAAAATGCAAAAGTTAAAAATGATTACTTTTTGTAAACGTGATTTTGAGTATAAAATCACTTTGTGCTCATAAAAAAAAATTAGCCAAACCAAAAATTAAAATTTTCATGAAGTTAGAACGTACTTTTTCATTTTTAACGCATAATTTTATTTTATTTTTTAAATTGTTAAGACTAATATAAATCTTTTTATTTAAATTTTAGAAAAAGTATTTAAAAAAAATACAGATAAAATACCCACAAAGCAAAATATAAATCATGACCAAAGGTTTATACTTATTAAACTTAAATCATTAAGAAAATAGATTAAAGGAAGATATTTATTTAATATGGAATCATAAGTCACATAACAGCATATTAAAAACTAAACTAGCTCTATAAAGCTAGTGAATATCAAAATCACCCAAACTCCCACTCCCACACTTGTACTAAAACCACCAAATCTTGTAGAGCTTGATGGTTCATTAGATGGAGAAGGACCAGGGGAACTGAAGCTGAATGGGTCAATTTGCTGAGGTGGCAAGCTCGGTGCCTCGGATGACGGCGCAACCGGAGTGGGTGGAGGAGGATTATGGTGTCTAACAGCCATAACGATGATGAAAAGCTTTTGGCCATTCTGACAGTTTTGAGTGCTGCCACTAATAAAGAAAAATGGACCTGAATTGTTCAAATGAAAAATGGAGTCCCCATCATCCATCTTTTCCATGGGACTATTGGTGTTGCAAGAATTGTAGTCCTCCTCTTTCACTGCCAACACTGAATCAGACCCTTCTATATATTTGAAATCTGCATCATAAGAAGAAAAAAAAAACACACCCAACCCCAATCAAAAGCAACATTAATTGACCTCCTGTTCTTTGAAACAAAATTTATTATATATAATTGAAGCAATATGTAAAAATGGAAGAAAAATATTTGTGATCACTTTAGGAAAATAATTGTTTTAGATTTTTTATTTTTACGGTAAATGTTGAATAATATAGCCATTAAATCAATACATATTTTAGTATGAAAATAAGATTGATATCTATTTTTTCTAAATCGATTTTGCTAGAGAACCAATTAGGAGTAAAGCTAATTTTAGCTGACTAATTGAAAAATAGATTTGTTATAAAGTTCATCAATCAAATTATTGAATTATGTTATATTAAGCGCACTACATTGTATAACTTTTTATTTCATTATAAAATTCATATCAATCTAATAGTTGAAGGGACACTCTACTATACAGATTAAAATGGTATAGAGAGAGAAAATAAATTCCGTTTATAGTTATTTTTTATTATTTTATTGTTATTAAAAGTGTAGATCCTACCTTTTTGAATTTTTCTTTCATCCCATAAAAAGAAAGATATGTAAACTTACATCTTTACCATATAATTCACTATAGTTGAATATAATTTCGTTATATGTCATCTTAATTAACATTCAAACTAATTAAATTTGTTTTTTACTTTTTTTAAAAAAGACATCAATAAATATGTAATTTTGATAAATAAAATAATATATTGAAATGTAATTTTTTTTTCTAAATGTTATGAAATTTTATAATATCATTGTGTTGAGAGAAGGAGAAGGTGGATTAAGAGTACTTACGAAGAGTGTCGTTTACTTGAAATCTATTCCTCTGTGCCCAATGATTGTAGTTTTCATAAGGTTTCACAACCCAACCATCTCTGCCACCAACATCAAATTTCCTTGCTAATGCTTGAGATGATAAGAAGCTAAGAAGCAACGGTAAAAGGAGAAGACCAAGAAATGTCATAATTACATGAAACACTTATGGAATTAGTACTAAAGTTGTAGACTTGTAGTATGAATATTGAAGTTAATACATATAATATAATTAAGGAAATGAGAATTACGAGGGGATAACCGTTGTATAGTATCACATGAAACTTGTTTCTGAAAACTTTGGCTGGCAATGGCATTATAGTGCAACAAGTAGTGTCATAATAAAACTCGCCTAGGCAGTTTCAAACGAGTTTCTTCTTATTTCTTTGATTTAATTTTGTGTGGCGTCATCATCACATTGACATATACAGTCATACAGATATACTACTTGCAGGCAAACACAACATAAGTAATAAATAAAGTTTTGTAACACTTAGTAGCCTTTGTTTTGAGGTACTGAGATAGAGACTGAGAGACTGAGACTCAGTATCGTGTAGTTCAGAGACTGGTACTAAAATTTCTGTCTCTGTCTCTAAAATTTCAGTATTTCAGTACCTCCAAAAAGTAGGGACACAGGAGACTGAAATTTTTAGAGATGGAGACTAAAACTTTAATAACGTTTTATACCTAAAATACTTTTATTTTAATTAATTAATTCCAATTTTACCCTTTGTGCAAATTAAATTAGAGTTTCATTCTTGTTTCAATTCCTGTCTCCCATTTTGCACGAAACAGAATACTGAAATTTATTTCAATCCCTGTCTCTTAGTCTCTGTTTCTCAGTCTCAGTCTTTCCATCTCTGTCTCTCCACCAAACGCTACCTTAATGATTTTAATTTTGATGTATTATTAATGTAAAAATAATAATATTTAAAATAATAAAAAATCAGTTAAAATAA
>NC_029787.2:22056766-22066147 GCF_000816755.2 Arachis ipaensis
AGATACCTGTATAAATTATTTTACAATATCAAAATTAAACCCATAGAGAGATATTTAAGTAAAACGGAAAGAGAGGGAGAGAGGGGGAGTTTGAAGCTCCAAGACAAATCAAAATGAGTTGGCACCATTAATATTGGTTAACGCGTTAATATAATTAGCTCAATGCTGACAACATTATAACAAAGAAACTTTCAAATTTCAATCTTGTTTTCCGGTAGTTTGAAAGCATAAAAAACCAAAAAAAGTCAATAGAGGTAAAGGTAACATATTATAAGATGGACACGTGCGTTCTCTTGTGAATAATAGCGTGGAAAATGCTACAATAATTATCTCCTTGCATTGGGTCATTTCTCGCTAGTTAGTTCTTCCTCCTCTAAAGAGCTTGCCCCCTCTATAATGCCTTCGTTGGAAACCTCTACCACATCTGCCTTGACAAAACAACACTTTGCAAGTTGCAAACTTCATACAATCTCATTATCACTTCACAAAAGAAAAAGAAAAGCAAGGGTCATTTCATTGGTGGCAGTATCTTTGTCTTTCTCTTCTAAATTTATTTTAGAATAATTTTTAATCAAACATAATTAAATATAAATATAATCGAAATTGTTAATATTTATTCTAATGCACATGTGTATCATATAGTATCAAATTGATATTGATTTCAATAATTAATTTCATGCTACTAAAGATTATATATAATGCTTCTTTTATAGTTTATGAGTATAGGTTTAAGAACCAAAACATCTTATTTAATTTTTTAATTTGTTATTTTTTTTAACTATTTCGTAAAATAAGAATGTATTCTTTATTTTTCATCGAAATTGATCATTTTAAAATATAGTTTACAATGCGATTGTCTTTTGCTGCAAAATCATTTAAAATGCATCATATCCAAATTCCACATCGAATTGTATTCACTGATCTGGGTTGTAATTACATATAGGGTTAAATACGATTTTGGTTCCTAAGGTTTAGCCAAAAATTTTATTCGTCCCCAATTCCTTTTTGCATTCGTCCCTAAGATTTAACTTGGTTTTAAAACCGTCCTTCGGACAATTATACCCTCAGTATCATCATCTCCATCGCAATCCCATTATGTTCTTCTTCTCACTCACACCTTCAGAAAGAGAGAGAAGCAGAGACTCAGAGAGAAGTAGAGACTCAGAGAGAAGTAGAAACTCAGAGAAAGAGGAGAGAAGAACACAAAATACACTAATTCAATATTTTTGGACACAATATCTCTGTCCAAGTCACATCTGTCAAACACGATTTTGTGTCTCAATGTCCCTGTTTCAGTATCCCGTCCCTGTAAACAAACACAGCCTTTGATGCTGTGAACTGTCAAGGACTTCCTAAAACCCCGACAATTCCACACCATTATCTTCATGGATCCTTGGGTGCCAATTGTTGGGTGGCACCCTCTCCCGTTTCAACACATGATGGTTCATCGTGGCATTGCTTCTTTGATTCTATACTACTCTCTGTATCTCCCGACCTCCTTTTGATTTCCGTTAAAGAATTGTAATCTCTGCTTTTTCTAGCCAATTGTTTAATCCTTTGTTTACTTTTGTTGCCTGGCTTCTACCCCTCTGTAACTCCCATATTAAATCCCCCGAACACATGCAAAGCTTGAACATTTGTTTGATCTTCCAAAACAACCCTACTAGCTTCCTCCGAACCTCCTAAGTCCTCCCTTGTAATTATGTACTGTTGTTCAAGCTTTCGTTCCTGCTCTTTTTCCACACTTAGAACCTCTTCCTGTTCACCTTCAGCCTGTGGACTATTTTCTTGTACTGATATTCCAACAAGTGCCTTAATAAAATTTATCGGTGTTGGCTTTCTTGAACAATCAACCCACCCAGCAGTTCGTTGGGAACATTTGGATTATTATTTTCCTTTTTTCCATCCATTCTTCTTCTGAATTTCTTTGTTTTTGCCAAAGCCCCTATCTCTCCTCCTTCATCTCACCCTTAGCCGAGTCTTCTAGTTGTCTAGAACAGTTTCGGATCTCATGACCCAGATGACCACAGTAATTGCAGAAATTTCTAATTCTCTCATATATAATGAGGAGTGCTAGGGGCCAACAAGTTTTGTGATTTGTAGCCATCAATTAGCCATCATTGATATTTTTAATGGTGTGAGATCTCATCCAATGGTGTGAAATTACTCACTTTTCTTTAATTGGTTAAGTGCTGGTCAAATTTTAATAAAAGTGCTAGCCCCTAGACTTTCTCTTAATTTGCAATTCAATCACCTTTTTATTCTTTCCCGCATTCTTCAACATCCTCTGCAGAGGTTTAGTGACATCTATATTAATCTGAATTTTGATAATCTTCTCTTCAATGCCCTTCACAGAGAAGAAACCAATGTCAATCACCTTTCCAATTGCCTCACCTACCTTCCTCCTAAGTTCCTTGATTTTGTAGTACTCCAACAAATCCCATATTTGAATCCAAATAGGTACATGAGAAAATTCACCTTTAGAAATTTGAATATCTTCATGCCACCTCATAAGATTCAAGATATTATTTTTGAATGTCTATGGGGCTACTTTTTCCACCCTAATCAAATCCAATTCATTGCCAAAGAAGAACCGGAAGGGATTTCCTCTATGATCTTTCACTTTAAATTCTCCGATTGTCTCCAAATGGAATATAATGCAGCCTCTAGCGTACATGAATTGAATTGGCGATTAGCCAATAGACGCCCGATCAGACTGCATGAACAAATTTTCAGCCTTTTTTTCACATCTTCATCTCCAAAGTGAATGATCTATTCTTCCTTATCGATATCCTCCTTTCCTTCCTAACTATTAGAGACAGTAGGTGCTGCCATGATTAAACTCTATTAAAAAAATGTTGAAAAGTGTGAAAAAACACTCAGAAACTAATAGCTTCTGCAAACCCTAGTAGAGTACAACTAAAACCCTAGAGGACAGTTTATTAATCGATCGTGGGTCTTAGCATTTTAGGATTTAGCATTTAGGATTTTATTTATAGGTTTAGAATTTTGTCGTTTTGGATTTTAGAGTTTATAGTTTAAGATTTAGGATTTAGAGATTAGAGTTTTTGGACTTCATAAATTTATGATTTAGGTTTTATTGTTTACGGTTTATGATGAGTTTGGCAAACTCCAATTTAAATTGATGATGATCAAACATTATTAAAATAGTTATTTACAAAATTATTAATTTAATCTTTAATTAACATTTATTGATTAATAATTTTATATGGTGTAGATTTATGCTTGGGCCAGAATTTTGGTAAACAAACCCAATTGTGTTAAGCAATCACATTCAGCCTTATGCAATGTATTATATAATATGTGGCTGAATTGTTTTATTTGTTGGGCTAGGAAAACCAATTTTAAGCCCAACAAAGTGGCTGGTCCGAAATTAAAAGGAAAATGGGGGCACAATGGTTAAGTTATTCTTTTAACATGATGAAACCCAATTCCTTGTTATATTGCTGCATGCTTCCACGGACGCCACCCTCTCTTTCAATGGATTTCAAAATTTAATTTACTATCATTAATTGTATTGGAACCATGAAAGAGAAACATCAATTGATTTGATAGCCATCAAAGCTATCACACGCTACTAAGCAAAGGGAAGTGGGAAAACTTAATTCATTTTACTTAGTTTCATTGATTATTGTTTAAATTTCTCTTTCTCCTCTCTCATCTCTCTTCTGGCCTTCGGTCACTTTACAGAGAAGAAGATGGAAGCTAAGGCAAGTTATCAGAAGCAAAAAAGAAGAAGCTAGAAGCAAGCTTGAAGCCATAGTGATGATGGCATCAAGAAAAAGAAAATCTAAAGTATGGTGTGGCTGAGATTTTTACCACAAAAGGTAAGATGTGGAGAAGTGATCTCAAGCTCTCCATACCATAAATGGTGGAGACCCACTTCGGTTAGAGGAAGAAGATCCTTGGAGGCATGGCTCGTCTCTGCTTTTGCTCAACCACTACAGGAGGTAGCTATTGTAGTTACGTGGAGGATGAGGCAGAAGTTAGAGCAGGTGGAGCTGTCATCATCAAAAACTCATCAAGGGCTAGGAATCTTTCTTGGAGTGCAAGTCAAGATGGAAGACGCGGATTGATGAAGCTTGATGTAAAGGGAAGACACAGAGGTAATTACATGTTGGGTTTTACATTCGGTTTCCTCTCATCTCTCTCTGGCCAAACCGGTTTTGGTTTGAAGAAGAAGAAGTTTAGCTTGGTTCAACAGTTTCAACCGTGGAGGCTTCCCCTTCTATAAATAAGGGTGAACAACCAGGGCTTGAAGCAAAGAGTGAGAGTGCAAGGCACAGAGTTCTCATAGCTACCTAAGCTAACAGAAGTTCTTCTCCTTCAATGTTCTTCATTTTGTAATTTTTCTGTTTAGTTTTGTTTGTCTTGAGTCTCATGGAAAAAGGCAAACAGTGAGGTTTGTAAAAAAAAGTCATAGAGCAGAAAAAGGCAGAGTATACAAAATTAAAAGAAAAAGCCATAGATGTCCTAGAGGTCCTTTGTACATCTGTGTTGTGTTTCATGATTCTGTGGGAATCCCTTTGCAAGTTGGGTTAGCACTTAGCAGTTGAAAGCTTGGCAGTGACCAAGTCAAGTTCAGGATTGGGGTCTAGATTCTGAACTTGTCCCGGATAGGAAGGGTAGTTTATAGGAAGAATTGGTGTATGTAATCATGATGATTATAGTGAAATTCCATCATTGTTGTGATGGAGACTGGATGTAGGCTGCATTGCACTTGGCAGCTGAACCAGGATACTTTGTGGTGTGATTTTTCCTCTCTCTTCTACTCCATTTTTGTTTCTGCTGCATAGGAGATAAAACTGAAAAATATCTCTTGCCTGGTTACGAGATAAAAAGAAAAAGTCTCATGGCTAGGTACGAGACAAAAAGCAAAAAATTCTCCAGAAGTTATTTTAAAGGCCAGCAAGTGTTAACAAGCAAAAAGGGGGCCAAAATTCAACCCCTTCTCTTAGCTACTGATAACTATCAGTTTAGAATTTAGAATTTTATTGTTTAGGATTTAGAATTTAGAATTTTTTTTAATTTGATTTTGATGTTGTTTTTTGTGATTTTCAAATTTGTTTGGATTATAATTTTAATTTTTAAACTTAGTTTTAAACAAACTGGTTTTTGAAATTTTTGAATTTAAAATTAGTACACATAATTATAATATAGTTACGGAATGATGAGGAAGTGAAGATAATGTAGATCCAGTAATCTATCATTAAATATTAGCTCACTGATATATACCCTAAAGCAGGTTGGAAATTTTTTTTAAAATAAGATTAGCGTTGTTGTAAGTATAGTTTCGAATTAAATAATTAGCCAACATCAAATTTTAATTCTAGAAATTGTCACAGTTTAAAACAAATATAAATTGAGAGTATTTAAATTTTCGAGTCGTTTTTTCTAAAAATTGCAATGAAATATTTTATTATTGTTTATGGAAAAAAAATAGAGTTGGAAATGCAAGAAGCAGATAATGTAAAAAATAAGAAAATAAATAAACATGCAAAGAATTAAAAGTCAAAGCAAATAAAGTAAGGAAAGAAAAATTCAAGTGCTAAAAACCTCTTGGCAATGAGTGAGAGATAAGGTTGTCTATCCTAATTATTGACCACAAACATACGATGATTATGAAGAGTTAATCTTATTTAGTCAACCCTACATCGAGGATAAGTCAAATAGGTATAATTGATTACGATCCTTAAGTCCTAGTCAACTCTATTAATGAAAGACTTAGAGTCAATAAAAACCAAATCAACTAACTACTCTAATATATCAAATAAGAATGGACATCAATGACTCAAGAGTCACCAAAGTCTTCAATTCCAAGCCAAGAGTGAGGAAAAACTAAGCCAAGCATTTTTATCAAACACTTGATGTGCATGGAAATAAAATAATATTAAATTGTATTAAAAATAAAATATAACTACCAAGTGTAAGAAAATCATAATAACAACTCAATTAAATAACAATAAGCAAAGAAACATTAAACTGCATTAATAGAAAATTAAGATTACAAGAATGTTCATAAAATGAAAAGTGACATAAAAGAGAAATTAAGAAGAAGAACTAAGAGAATTAAGACAATAAAACATGAAAACATAAATGAAATTACACTTAGAACAAGAATTAAAAGCTGAAATTTAAAGAGAATTAAACTAAGAAAACCTAAATTCTAGAGAGAAGGGGAGCTTCTCTCTCTAGAAAACTAACTAAAGCATGACAAAACATAAACTAAAATGCTCCCCCTTGCCTCCACTTGAATTAGGATTGAAATAGATTCAGAAATGAGTTGAATTGGATTTTGGGAACCCAAAATTCACAGCCAGCGAATTGCATTAACGAGGTCACGTGCTGGGTCCTGTGCGTACGCACATTTTTCACTTGTACGTGCGCACACTTGTTGATGCTCACTTGTGCGTGCACACACTTACTGATTTGCTCCAAACTCCATTTCTTCATGGTTTCTCCACTTTTACATATTTTTTCTTCATTCCTTCAATCCATATTAGCCTTGTAAACCTGCAATTACTCAACAAACACATCAAAGCATCATATAGAATTAAAGTGAATAAAATTTAATAATTAAGGGCTTAAAAAGCATGTTTTCACTTTTGGACACAATTTGTGGAGAATTTACAAAACCAAACTATGTCATTGAATGAGTGTAAGAAAAGTTGATGAAACCCACCCAATTAGAGCAAATAAATACCATGAAATGTAGATTCATTACTCACTATAATTTTTTTTCTCTGTTTCTTTTGCTTAACTAAGAGTTATATATCATGACGCGATGACTGTATTTACAAAATTTAAGAATATTTTGATAAGTCAATAATTAATTCATTACGCATCTAAGTTTTTTTAAAGGTTTGTGACGGACAAATAAGTTGACCACTCGACCAATTTTAAATTGATTAAAAAAAATTTAAGAATACTTAATACACTCTATATATAAATAAAGAAATTTGTTAAGGAATAAATTGTTGAGTAGATTTACGTATACATATCAGTTTAAATTTATTTTATACTTGAAGCATAATCTAACCATGCACAAATTTGTCTTTTCATGTATTTTTATTTAGAAGAATTGAATAAAGTTCAACTAAATAAAAAACCAACTATTATAATAAGTTAATTTCAACCAATTTATTTTAAAATTAAATTTCACCACGTTCTCTCTTTTCTTTTTTTCTTTTTTTTCTCTACTGGAACCATAACATCACCAGCAGTCTCTTGCTAGACATAGGTGATTTTACCACCAAAACCAAAATAAAGAAGTTTATCAAACCAGAAAATATGATATCTAACACACATTTAAAAGTATTCAAACCATATAAATAAACTTCTAATAAAACTTATCAACAGAAGAATATTTAAAACCCACCAAAACGAACGTATAAAATGTGATATTTATATTGTAATATTTAAAGCTAAAGAATTTGAATTCTCACCAACATATACTTGCCATATATCATTTGGTTATTCCAATTTTCAATAGGGAATAGCTAACTGTCCGCCACAAAAAAATTAGTAAAATTTATTATTTATAATATACATACATATTCTTCATAAATTTAGTAAAATTTTTCATTCTTCAACCAAAACAATCCCATTATGAAAAACCATAATCAGAGCTATAAGACAAGATAAACAACCATTTTTAGTATCAAGCAAATCATTGCTTATTCTACGAAAAAAATGTTACGTAACTAAAAAAGTTATTCTTTTTGTCAATATTTGATCAACAAAAATATTTTTATAATGTTAATAAAAAGTATTCTCCTTATCATTTCTCTTCTAAAAAATCTAGAAGCTCCGCTAATTCATCAGTATCAATCTCAAAATCCAATAACTGATGATCAGATTGTAATTCAATTTCACTGGTTGGTTCATTCACAAACCTTTTCAATCTCTCACTTACTTTAGTTGCACCCAATTGAAGCAAAGATTGTGAAATCTGCACAAAATTCCACAAATAATTAATCAATTAAGTAGCTTATAAAGAGAAACATTAAAAGAATTATTAAGGACCATGTATTGCTACGTAACATATATACATCAAGAACATCAAGCTAATAGAGTTTAAATTATTTGGCAAAAATAAAAATGATTACAGGTTTGGTCCTATCTTGGAAAACAAATTAGTGGTATATTATATTTTATATATTATGCGCATTAATTAATTAAAGGTTATAAAAAAGAATGTTTGGTCCGGGATAAATAAAATAAAATTTTAATACATTTCTTGTTGTAAAATTCTTAACCAGCAATATCTACCCCTTAATTATTAAGATTTATTTTCGGATTTATTAGAAGCACTTATGTTAAAATTTAATTAATTCAAAATAGTCAAAATATACAAATAAACCCAAAATAATTCTACCGTTTGTATAAATGTAAGTATACCTCTGCATAAATAACATGGTGCATGGAATTTTCGACGAGTGAGGATTTGACACTCTTGACATCAATGTTCTCTTCATTCAGAATACGAATGATTTCAGAGAATATGAACTGGGAATCTAATCCACATGTCATTACAATTTGAAGATATGAACCCATTTCATGAACCTCAAGTTGTGGCGGTTTGGGGCGATCACGACGGCTGCCAGCGTCACGTGTCCTCTTTCTTCCCATTCCTAACAAGCTCTCTCTCTTCTCCTTAGCCATCTTCACCTTCTTCTTTAAGTTTTTTATGTAGTTTATGGCCTTGTCCACTTGATCAGGCAATGGCAACACTTCCTTTTACATTTATTTTGTAATGATTATTATAAATAAAAGAGAAAGTCTAGGAGTCCGTACTTTTATTAAAATTTGGTCTGTACTTAACCAGCAAAAAAAAAAGTTAGTAATTTCTTATTATTAAATGTAATTTCACACCATTAAAAATACTAATAATAATTAATTGATAGTTACAAATCATAAAATCTGTTAGTCTCGTAATACTCCTCTAAATAAAATTAGTAGTTAGGGAGAAGAGAACGAGAGAGAATATACCTTGGGACTAGTGGAGTTGTGGTCGATAGGGAGAAGAGCGTTGAGTTTGGAGTAGAGCATCCTCATGTGCTTCCTTCTCTTTTTCTCAATGAGCCTTCTCTCAATCTTCTTGTCGTTGGTTGAAGATGGAGAAGCTTCACTTCTACTTCCCAATTGATCCATGTTTATTCTCCAGGGTTACACAATTATAATCTAGAAGACTAGAAAGGTAGGTTTTGCACTTTGCAAGAACTGAATTACTAGACAATTAGACATATATATGTGCACGTGTGTATATATATATATATATATTTGGCTGAATACGATTGTTATGAACAGTAGTATAGGCAGTGGACAAAATTGTTAGCTCTTTGGTCAACAATAATAAAG
>NC_029787.2:22068113-22068430 GCF_000816755.2 Arachis ipaensis
ATTATTATAAAATTAGATAAAAATTTATATGTAATTATTTTTATATAAAATTAATAATTAAAAATTATTAAATAATAATTTAATTAAATATGTTAAATTCATAATTCTAAAAACCGAATCAAACTGGACGGTTCAATTAGATTAATTAAAAACCAATCATCCGATTCGGTTTACTCTAAAAATCATCTAATAAAAAATACTGATCGAATCGACGTTAATTGATAAACCGTCAGAATCGGTGAATTTTTTTAGGATTATCGGTACAATGGTAACCGCCAAAACGGCGCCGTTCTAAGTAAAAAAAATACTAAAGTCCA
>NC_029787.2:22068632-22076180 GCF_000816755.2 Arachis ipaensis
TGCGTCCCAGCCATCAGAGCTCAAACTCATCGCCAAACAGGTAGGGGTGTTGTCGCCACCGAGTGGAACTAATTGTGGTGGCATCAAGAATCGTCGCCAGTGAAAGGTGAAGGTCTGCTCGTCGCTTGTCATCGTTCTTCTTCCCCTCACTGTGTCTCTCTCTGTTGCCGTCGAGTTCTCTCTCTCTTGCCGTCGAGCTCTCTCTCCATCTCGTCGTTGTAAAATCCAGTCAATTAATAAATAATTAACTTATAAATTAATTATGAGCGTAGGAGATTAGAAAATTAAAGTTTTATAATTTGAAGAAGTAAAAATATTTAAAATACAAATTTTAACATTAATTTTAAAGATTTTGGCACGAAATTAGACCAACGGTACAAATCGATTGAATCGAGTCTAAATAGGTCCAAGCCCACTTAATCCACCCTCATATAAAGCTTGCAGACAGCCACTCCTCCCTTCTAATTCTGCAATTCACGTTCAAGTGAGGTGGTGGAGCATAAAACCTAATCCCAAATCTCTTCCAACTTCAATTTCACATAATTTTTAATCCGGAACTCTGATTAACGAGCTGTTTGCGTCCACACGATCTTCTCATCGAGCTCTTCGATTCTATCTGAATAAAGTGGTAAGAAATTTTGAATTTTATGTCCAATTATCACTTCCCTTCAATTATGTGATTTTGGTTTTAAATATTGAGAGATTTTCTAATTTTGATAATTTAGGGATACTCTAATGCGAGAGAGAATTGGGTTTTATCCATGTAATCAGTGGATAAAGTAAGAAACTACTAATCCCTTATAAATTATTGAATTATTAAATCCTAGTATCGATTACGATGAAATTGAATGATATTAGATTGAGTTCATGTGAATTGGAGTTAAATTGGTGCATTTGGGTGCTTGAATTTGAGTCTTGGAAGCTGAAAACTCATTGTTAAGGAATTGGAGGCTTAGAAACTCGAGAAGAGGAGAGAGGAGGGAGGTGTTTTGGGCTTGGGAAGAAATCGGCTAAGGTATGATTTTGGTTTCTCATAGTAAATATATATTGTTGCGTGAAAATTTAGGTTAGTTGTCCGTAAGATAGGTTAAAGGGTTTGAAATTGTGCATTGTTGAGAGTTAAATTGTATGTTGATTGAGTGTGAAATGAATTGATATAATGGAACTTTGATATGATGCTATGGAATGATGATAATTGTTGATTTTAATAGTGATTGGTGAGAGCTATTATTAGATTTTGGATGATGAATTTTGGAGTGAGAAGTGTTGAATAAAATGAATGATTTTGATAATGAGAAAGGATGAGAATTGATTTTTATTGGGTATGATGAAAAGGATTATGATGTTGAGAGATGAGGATAATGATTATGATTGAAAAGTGTGATGGGTACTATGTCCCAAGAGTATGGCGGGCACTATATCCTAAGAGTGTGGGAGCACTTTATCCTGAAAAGTGTATCGGACACTATATCTCAAGAGTGTGAGAACACTTTATCCCGGAAAATGTAGCAGACACTATATCCCATGAGTGTGGTAGGCACTATATCCCAACAATGTGGCAGACACTATATCCCAAGAGTGTGGATGCATGCTAGAGAGACGATATTCGGGTTAGCTAATGGGTCTATCGAGTTCTAGCAAAATAACCGACACGTGAGCTCATGGCCAGTAGGACAGATATGTATCATGTGCATTTGTATGATTTGTTTGAATATGCATTTGTTTTGACTTGTCTAATTGCTTATCTGTAATTAACTGCTGATCTGTTTGTTGTAATTGCTATCTATACCTATGCTTTTCTTATCTGTTTTGTGTGTGTATGTATGTACCTGAGAGACCCCTCATATAGTGGAGACATGATGAGAGTTGTTCCATCCAGTAATTAAGAGGTTTGAAGGAGTAGAAGATAAAGATTTAGATTAGAATTAGAATCTCTTAGATAAATTACCGAAATTTCTAATTTAGAATAAATTTATTTTTATAAAAAAATATTTTGACGAGTCAATCCAACCAACTTTGTAGAATTTTTTTTAAACTACAATTTAATTTTTTAACTAATAAATTTTACAAAAAACTCAAACTTGACTTATATAATAAAATAAGCCGAGTCACGAACCTTTGTCGAAGACCCGAACTACGACCCAAGTAATTCCACCCACTTCTACCTCTCTGCGTCAGCACTTAGCACAAAGATGTTCGTTCTCTTTTTTTTTTGGTGACTTGTTAAGATGTTCGTTCTAGATATATGGTTTAATCTTTTTGTTTATCATTTTTTTGAAATTTGGTATTGTTTTGGTGCTTCATACGAGCAAATAGTCAATTTTAATTTGTCAGGCATTTTGCCATTTTGGTCCATGAACTCCTTCCTTTTTACTGGTGCCAACTACTGCCAACTGACGAGTGGCAAGTCTCTATGCTCATGATTGATATTGGAAACGTTTCAGATTAGGCTGTGTACTTTTTTAGAAATTCAGTTTGCCACATACGAAAATAATATGGAGCAAATAGTGTTAGGTTATGATATCTATGTTGACTATATAAAAGTTCGAAAATAATAATACTAAAGAATAAAAAAAATTAATAATTAATAAATATTAAATAAAATAAATTATAATAATTAATAAATATTAAATACGATATATTTTAACTATTTTTATTAAATATTTTCAGTTTAAAAAATTATCAAGTGTAAGAGTGGTAATGGATAAAGTAGAAAATTTTAAATAAAATAAATAAATAGCATGCAATGCAAGGCAACGGAAACTTCACCTCATATCGTCATCAATATACACGCCGTAGTATAATTTGACCGCAACCTTGGCCATGCATTTGCCATGCATTCATACTGGAAACAGAAACTTCTGGTAGGTTGGAATAAGAAAATGTATATAGAGAATCAATATTTTATTAGTTAATGTTAGTCAATTTTTTATTTAATGTTAAAATTATTTTTTAACATTTATTTTTTGAAGGGTTTAAAATTATTTTAGAATTACAATTTAAAATTTAAATTAATTTAAGAATTAATGTCTAGGGATTTAGAGTAACCGATGTTGTCATTGGACGAAGTTGACCGGCGGTGGTTGCGGTAGAATGGTGGAGTTGCTATGGTGTGTTAAGAGTGGTGTTTGGAGAAAGAAAAAGAAAGAAATAAGAAGAGTAGTAAAAGTATTATTTTAGAAAACATTAGATGAAATTGATAATATATATTGTTGATGGAAAATTAATTGCCTAATAAAATTGTTCAAATAATTTCTTCTTTTTTTTTTTTCATATTATTAGACCCATTCTCTTAGGCATATAAAGGGTGACTCTGATTAATCAACTGAATTTCGAAGCAGTTCAGGACGTGGAATTTATTCATTAAACTCAAAAGTATATAATTCCACACATGACTTAAAAATTAAAATTGTTATAAAGTTAGGACCTCGCCACACACCCCGATGGTTCCTTAGGACAAAGATGTTCTAGATATTTATACATATACTATGCTTTCCTAGTTTGGTCATTTATTTTCTTTTTCTTTTTTTCGACTCACCTAGTTTGGTCTTTTCGTTTATTATTGTTATTATTATTATTATTATTATTATTATTCGAAAGTTTGGACTAGGTTTTACTGCTTCATCGTCCTAGGAAATGGTCAATTTTGTAAGGCATTGTGGTTCCTGAACTCCCTTCTAGAATCTATATGTGAATATACCTTGTGTACTATAATATTAAAAAGTTAGTATTCTGATATTGCTGAGAGTAGACAACGGTGTAATCGGGTCCAATTGGTTGAGAGTTAAAGAAAAAAAAAAACATATCTAAATTAATTAATATATATAATTTTATACTTTATTTTATCTAAATTTTTTTGACAATTAAGTTTAATTAAGTTGGTCAAAATTCAATAAAAATTAATTTTATTAATGAGAATGTAAATACATGCTCCAACTTTCTTTACTAAAGTGAACGCCACTCCTCTTTTTTTTTTTTCACATTCTTTCTTTTTTTTTCGTGTATTTTTTTTTATCGTCGTTCTTTTATTATTACGGTTGTTATATATTTTTTTCCTTTTCTTTCTCCTCTTCCTAATAATTTTGTAGCATTATATGTTTCTTCGTCTTTTTTGTTTGACTTTTCTTATTTTTATTCTTGTTAAGAAGGTAAAACAAGAATAATAGAATGTAAAATAAGAAGGAGAAGATGAACAAGAAAAGAAGATTGTGATAATGATGATGATAATGATAATGGTGATGATACTGATGATAAAGAGGAGGAGTTTTGAGTTATGCAAAATATATCAGAAAATAACACCAAAATTTTTTAATCATGACACAAGTTCTTATTAAGAGGATAAAACAAGAATTATGAAAAGACGATGATGATGATGTCCAAGTATGTGCCTATGATGTTTCTGTTTTAAGGATAGACTTGCACTAGTAAATCTGACGGGTACTTTATCACCCGATAACTTGGGCCAACTGGAACGGGATTATTGATTGAAAGTTCACTTAAATAGTTGCCTTAAGACAAAATATTAAGAAGTCCAAAGAGATTTTGGGGATTGATGTCTGGATCAAAACCCTAATTATGTACTTGTGGTGTGACTATGTCAAGGAGAGGCTTGGATAACTAGATCTGATGGTACTTTATCACTCGGTAACTTGGGCCAACTGCTCCGAGATTATTGATTGAAAGTCCGTTAAAAGCTGTCTTGTGACAAAACACTAAGAGTCAAAAGCCCACGAAGATCTTTCCCCTAATCCAAATAAGAAGTAAACTGCCTTCAAATCATAAAAATTCAAAAGCCTCGTAATACAATTCGAATTTTATTTTTGAAAATTTCTAAATCCTAAATATGCAAGATTCATGAAAGATAAGAGAAGTCGAATGTAACCACAAAAATTATCATAAATCTCACTTTTATTTTCAATCTTAAAAGCTTTTCAAATATTTTTCATTAAGCTAAACTCTGTTTATTTTTCTTTTTGCTTGAGGATAAACAAAATTTTAAGTTTGGTGTTGTGATGACACGTCATCTTAAGTTATTTTTAAGTTCTTTTCTACTTTATTTTTTTAGGTTTTAATCAAATTTATTATGTTTTTTAATAGAATTTAATAAATAATTAAATATTTAGAGTTGGGAGAATATTTCTATATTTTCAGAGATTTTTACCTAAAAAACTAACAAGAATTAAAACTTTTTCACAAAAAAAAATATAAGCGTGACTTAAGAGAGAGAAAGCGTTCCCTAAGGTAGCGTTTGGTAGAGAGACAGATACTAAAAGATTGAGACTGAGAGACAGAGACTAAGAGACAGAGACCAAAATAAATTTAAGTATTTTGTTTGGTGCAAAGTGAGAGACAGAAATTGAAACAAGAATAAAACTCTAATTTAATTTGCACAAAAGATAAAATTGAAATTAATTAATTGAAATGAGGGTATTTTAGGTATAAAATATTATTAAAATTTCAGTCTCCATCTCTAAAAATTTCAGTCCCCTGTGTTCCTACTTTTTGGAGGTACTGAAATACTGAAATTTTAGAGACAGAGACAGAAATTTTAGTACCAGTCTCTGAGCTAACAAACATGATACTGTGTCTCAGTCTTCCAGTCTCTGTTCCAGTACCTCAAAACAAACGCTACCTAAAGAAATCAAACCACGCATGCCTAGCAGGAAGACTCTCATGCCTAGCGGACAAGCTCCACACCCGGTGGCCTTCCCTCACACCCAGCATGCTTGTGCCTCCTGGAAGTGTGTTTTTGGGTCTTTTACCCAAGTTCTTCTAATGCAAGCCACCTTAAACATAATTACAATTCTCAAGATGCAATAATTAAGATTCAAGTTTAATTATCTACATTATTAAAAGTCTTAATCACATCCAAAAGATTAAAAATTTTAGAAGATTAGTTATTAATTCTTTCTAGAAACATAAGAGATTTGGTTGTTAGATTTGATTTAAATTATTATTTTTAAATTTAAAATTAAAGTCAGCAAGTAATGATCTTATCTTTCTCTCCAAAAGATAAGGTTAGGATAGTTTGAATTTGATTTCTAGAATTTAGGATATAAATAAGTGAACTTAGTTCATAGAGGGGTATTCCATTCCTCAACATATCTTTTTAGAATTTTTCTTTCACTTTTTTATGGATAACTAATCCTCTGTCAAAGGGTTAGGAGCTATATTTATGTTTTCTATGGATTATTATTCTAAGTTTATTTTATTTTAAAGTTTTGTATTGATTTATTTCATGATTGAGTTATTCGTTCTTCATTCGGATTGGTGATATCGGAAGGTATGCTAATCCCTTTTGAATTCTTTTATTATAATTGAAAAATTTGATATTTGAATTAAAACTTGAAAACTCTTTCACGTGACTCTTTGAATTTGGCTAGGAATAGTGGTTCAATTAGCGTGCTGCACATGCATAATTTTCAGTCACTCTAATTTTGAATAAGTGACATATAATTCAGATTAGAACAATTTTTGAAATTTGTATTTTTCTTCTAAAGATTTAATTGGATAAGACTAGCTTGAATATGTGACATATAATTCAATCTAAGGACTACTTTTAAATCTTATTGGAAAACTAAATCATTTTTTGTGCTTAATCTCTTGATTAATTAATTGACGACTAATTAATGCTTGCGAAACTGAGAAAACAAGGAATTAGAAATCAATTACTAAAGATTTATCGTGAAAGATCTTTGCAAACTTCAAGATAAGAAAATAAGATTTAATTTCTCTAAAAGTATAAATATCTTCAAAGCTTTTGACTCAAATTATCATTGTCTTCTCTCAAATCAACATTCAAGTTCTCTGTCTGTAAGCATTCAAGCATTCAAATTCTAAAGTTCTCAACAAGATTCAATCTTACCCTTTTCAATTCAGTTTTTTTTTTTTTTTTATATTAATTAAATTTTACTAATTTCTACATTTTACAATCCAACAAATTCTAATAACATGACAACCTATTCTACATCTGTAACAATATCGAATCTATAAAAGTACCCCAATTATAATTATATGTTTATTTATTTAAAAGAGGAAAACAACAACACTAACCTGAAAGTTGATTGCTCCCGCAATGTGCCAAGTTGTGTTTAGACGGTTGATGTATCCGTCTCGTGCATCTACACGCGCCATAATATCCGAGTATCTCAAAAGAGGAGAAATGAAGGTAATGGACAAATGAAGGTAATGGACAATGAAAATGACAAAAGAGACAATGTGAACAAGTTTCTTATATAAGTGTGTCTAAGCCTAATCTCGTTTAGGGTGTAAAAAAAAATTGTGTGTATATCGTTTACACTATAAGTGAAATAAGCTACGTATTGTAACACGTGTCAGTCTTGCCCTTTTCAATCCAGGTTCTTTTGATCTAATTAGACATTTAACCTGATAATTGCTTGTCCAATTATTTAATTCTCATAGAAACGATATCCACTCACCATAGTATTACTTTAGTGATTTGGTGTACTTACTGGTATCCGTGAGCTTCAATTTTTACTCATCAATTTCAATATCAAATCTATTTCAATTGTACGAAATTTTATTTCA
>NC_029787.2:22076319-22078387 GCF_000816755.2 Arachis ipaensis
ACTAATAAATTGATTAATAATTTTAATTAAATTAATTAATTAACATTTACTAATTTTTACATTCCACAACTCAACAAATTCTAATAACATAACAATCTATTCTACATGTGTTAAGGATGAACGCAGATCGAATCGGATTAGATATGGCCAAAATTTCTATCCGATTCGCACTAAAATTATCGGGTCGGGTCAGATCCAATATCCGCAATTTTGTTTTGGAACTGATCCGCGCATTTGCGGATCAGATCGGATATCAGATATATCTGCAAAACACAAAAATATTTTTAAAAGCTTATTTTTATTAAAAATATTAATAAAATTATTTTTTTTCTACTCTTTTAAATATGTTTACTCTTAAAATAATGTTAAACATAGTTTTCTTAAATAATAAAATTAAAATAATACAACATATATGATAATTATTAGTTGAAATAAAACATAAGAAGAATATTTAATTATTTATTTATTTATTTTTGCGGATCTGCAGATATGCAAATCAGATATGCGGATACCTACATAAAATCTGCAATCTGATCCGATAGTCTTGTGGATCGGATCCATATCTGCAATTTTCAGATCAGATTCGGATAAATACTGCGAATATGCGGATCGGATCCGATCCATGAATACCCCTACATGTGTAACAACATCGAATCTATAAAAGTATCCCAACTATAATTACATGCTCATATTTAAAAGAGACAAACAACAACATTAACCTAAAAGTCAATCGCTCCTGCAATGTGTCAAGCCGCGTTTAGGCAGTTGATGTCTCTGTCTCATGCATCCGTACGCGTCATAATATCTGAGTATCTCAAAAATATCTAGAGAAACGTCCGAGAAAGGAAGAAATGAAGGTAATGGATAATGAAAGTGACAAAAGAGGCGTTGTGAACAAGTTTCTTATATAGGCGTGTCTAAGCTTTATCTCGTTTACAGTATAAAAAAAATAATTGTGTGTATCTTGTTTACACCGTAAACACGATAAGCTACGTATCATAACACATGTCAATCTTACCCTTTTCAATCCAGGTTCTTTTGATCTAATTAGGTATTTAATTTGATAATTGCTTGCTCAATCCTTTAATCCTCATGAAAATAATATCCACTCACCGTGGTATTACTTGAGTGATCTGGTACATTTACTAATATCCGTGAGCTTCAATTTTCGCTCATCAATTTTAGTATCAAATCTATTTCGATTGTACGGAATTTTATTTCGAAATAAAAAAAATAATAAACAATTATTTCACATTTTAAAATAATTAAATACATGCAAAATTGAAATAAATATTTAATAAATAAATTAAATTAACTAATAATTTTAATTAAATTAATTAATTTACATTTACTAATTTCTACATTTCACAATACAACAAATTCTAATAACATGACAACCTATTCTACATGTGTAATAAATTGAATCTATAAAAGTACCCAAACTATAATTATTACATGCTCATTTATTTAAAAGAGGAAAATAACAACACTAACTTGAAAGTTGATCGCTCCCACAATGTGTCAAGTCGCGTTCAAGAGGTTGATGTCTCCGTCTCGTGCATCCGCGCGCACCATAATATCCGAATATCTCAAAAATATCAAGAGAAACGTCTGAGAAAGAGAGAAATGAAGGTAACAGACAATGAAAGTGACAAAAGAGGCGCTGTGAACAAGTTCCTTATATAGGTGTGTCTAAACTTTATCTCGTTTACAGTGTAAAAAATAATTGTGTGTATCTCGTTTACACTGTAAACGAGATAACTTACGTATCATAACACGTGTGCAAACATGATACTACAACGGCACACGTATCTTATCTCATTTACACAACACACTTATTTCATTTACACTGTGAACAAGATAAGTAATGCAATACAAATTGGTAAAAATGCTACAAATTACCTAACTATTTTCGTAAATAAAATATTTATTTTATTCATTTAAAAAATCCTAACTTATGACCTGGTGTTTTCATATAATAAAATGTCGCTGATGTATTTTTCTAACGTGGTGTATGCAATCGGATTGGAGCGGATATTATATCCGTATTTTTTAGTGTTGGATTGAA
>NC_029787.2:22078405-22083854 GCF_000816755.2 Arachis ipaensis
AAATAAAATAATATAATATATAAATAACAAACAACTACAAGTTGAGGCCTTCTCCTTAAATCACTAGCCATCAAGGGAATTAGTGAAGCCTTTCAAAATTTCAGCAACCATCTATCCCTTGCTTATTTAAAAGGTGTCGATGCAGTAACACTTGTTGGAGTAGGAATGTTCTCCACCTCAAACCCGCTTGTGTTATTTGTAACCACTTACTTATCAGCCATTCTAGACAAGACAATTCTACAAGCAGATAATTCATATTGATACCTCATATTTAGAACGTCATAATCAAAACAGCAGTATTTTTGTTTTGGAATATTTCCATAAGCCCAATACTAAGAACCGAGTTCAAAAGTATAAGAGGTACTAAAGAACCGGTTTGATGATTAAGTATTCACTCGGATTCCAAAAAATATGTTACAAAGAGGACACTAAATCCTCATAACTCATTCTAATGCCTAATAACTCAATTTTATGAGGTTAATTGTTATATTGTAATTATCATTCTACTATTAAAGAAAAATATTACAATATTGACTATATATAGGCCTAAGAGCATCATATAAAAAAAGATCACAATAAGACATCAAATATCTTATGATGAGAGTAGCTCATGAAAAGAGCAACCCACAAAAAATAAACTTGTAACATCATAACCTCACAATATATGCATTATTCCAAATATGTGCACTAAGATATGATTTCTAACTTAGTTTCTCTTGTGACCCATGCTAATTTGAGCATCAGCATCCTTGCAGGAACATCCTCCACCATTAGGAATGACAAACTTGGAACATTAGAAACTCATAATAGGAGGATGATGGCAATATCGTGTCTCCAACCCACTCTCTACAATTTTGTTTAGGTAACTTCTAAACTCGGAAGAGTAAAAATATTTCTGAACAATGGCGCTGTCTGTAGAAACATGTCCCTTGTTACATTCTCTTCATTCTAAGTTCTACCCCGAGATGAGTTTAGCACCACACATATTCACAAGGGGAACAATGTAATAAAAAGAGCAAAGAATGCATGATCACAAAAGACAAGAATTAAAATACGTAATATAAAAATTCCACTAAAGAGATGGAAAGGTTTACAAATTTAAATTTATGACCATATCACTATACGCTTCAAATGCCTATAATTGCTAAACTAATTAAATGATCAATGATTTGGAGGGTTAGTAACAATGTAAAGTTGTGAAGTAAGAAATTAAAAAAAAAAATTGCAAATTTATCACAAAAAATACAACTTGACATCCAAAGATCGAAGTTTACAAAATTAGAAGACGAAAATTCATTCTCATATTAAAAATCCTAATTAAGCTCCTTAAAATCAAACTACATTCATACTGTTACGGCCTGGCCCACAGCACTAGCGGGCCAGCCCGACCCGAACGTTCAGGAGCAAGGCGCTCAGTCGCCGACCCGGACACGCGTCCCTGACAGCTACGCTACAGCTGTGAGAAGGAAGCTTCGAGGAAGGTGGGCCTGTCCTTGATGGGCCCACCTCTGACACGGTATATATGGGGAATGTCCTACCCTTCTCCCAAGGTACGTTACATGCCACTTAACCCTTTTTCGCCTGCACACCTCACTGACTAGAGCGTCAGAGTGTCTTTGCAGGTGACACCCCCCTCCTCACGCGAAGTGCTCGAAACGTCGCCTATCCCAACCCGGTGACGTACGACCAGGCGAGACCTCCCCCTCTTCAACCAGGATACCAACCCGAACCGTCCGGTACCCGACCTACCGAACATTGGCGCCCTCTGTGGGATTAATCGCCTGAATGGACGTTGTATTGGGCCCAGGAGGAACAGGCTGCGAGACCGAGCGCAGAGGGGAAGCTTCCGCAGCTTCTCGCCGGCAGCGCACGAGGTCCCCTCCAAGACGAACCACACGATCTCCTGAAAGGCGCCCCTTCGGGGGAACTGGCGACAACAACGCCAGAGTAATGCAAGAACTACGCCACAGGATGCAAGACCTAGAACGCCGGCTGGCAGACCGAGAACATCGTCAACAAACTCCCGAATCGAGCTACTCCCGATCCGTCTCGAGAAGCCGCTCCCGACGAACAGCTAGCCCACAATCTGAACCCGAGAACGCCAGGGAGGGAGGACGCGCGAGAAGACGCCATGACCCCCTCATATACGCCAGGCACGACATGCGTACCACACAGCGAGACCACGAGGACGCTCGTCGGGAGGACGACGAGGGAAGAACAACCAGAACGTGGGGACCAGTAATAATGGGTGCAACCCCATTCCATCGTTCCATCCTCGAGGTCCGGCTGCCAAAACACTTTGAAAAGCCAACGGACATGAGGTACGACGGAACCCAAGACCTGCAGGAGCACCTTACGGCTTTCAAAGCCAGAATGAACCTGGAGGGAGTGGGAGACGAGGTAAGGTGCCGCACTTTCCCGGTCACCTTAGCAGGACCTGCAATACGGTGGTTCAATAACCTCCCGCAGGGCTTGGTGACCAGGTTCTCGGACATCAGCCACGCCTTCCTAGCCCAATTCACAACCAGAATCACGAAGGCAAAGCACCCAATCAATCTACTTGGAGTGACCCAGAGATCCAGCAAGCTGACCAGGAAGTACCTAGACCGATTCAACGATGAGTGCTTGGAGATCGACGGGCTGACGAATTCAGTTGCAAGCTTGTGCCTGACGAACGGACTTCTAAACGAGAACTTCAGAAAGCACCTCACCACGAAGCCGGTGTGGACAATGCAGGAGATCCAATGTGTAGCCAGGGAGTACATCAACGATGAGGAAGTCAGCCAAGTCATGGCTGCCAACAAACGGCAGTCCTCTTACAATCAAAACCGGCACCACGGGAGCGGAGAAATACAGAAAGAACATGCCAGGGACGGCGGTCCGAGCAAGGCACCCAGGCCGTTTCCCCGAGTCGGGAAGTTCACTAATTACACTCCCCTCACCGCACCAATCATGGAAGTTTACCAACAAATAGCCAAGAAGGGGATCTTGTCAAAGCCCCGACCACTGAAGGAGCGAACAGGGGAGAACCGGAGCCTCTACTGTGATTACCACAAGGGCTACGGACACAAGACACAGGGTTGCTTCGACCTGAAGGACGCACTGGAGCAAGCGATCAGGGATGGAAAGTTAGCCGAGTTCTCCCACCTCATTAGGGAGCCGAGGAGACGGAACCGCAACCACGAAGGCGAAGACAAGACCCGGGCAGCAAAGCGACGCCAAGAGCCGGAGGACAACGACCACGGCCTTACCATAGTGAACGTGGTCACGGCGAGAAACGTGGCGCCCAGGTCCAAGTCGGCACATAAGAAAGACGCCAAAGTCCTGGCAGTTTCCACATCCTCTACGCAAAGCCCTAAGAAACTTCCATCCAATTCATTCGGCCCGGAGGACCAATGGTTCGACGAGGTCGCGGAAAGCCCTCCCATGGTCATTACGGCCAGAGTGGGAACCGGCCTCATCAAGCGGATCCTTGTTGATAGGGGGCAGATTCGAACATCATGTTCCGCAATGTATTCGACGCCTTGGGTCTAAGGGACGCCGACTTAAAGACTCACCAGCATGGCGTCGTAGGGCTCGGTGTCCACTTCATCAAGCCGGACGGGATAATCTCTTTGCCGACCTCCGTGGGACAAGGCCAATGGAGAAGAACGGTAATGGCAGAGTTAGTAATCCTACGAGACTCCACGGCCTACAACATCATCCTAGGGAGGAAGACCATCAACGACCTAGGGACGGTCATCAGCACAAGGATGCTGATAATGAAGTTCATAACTGAAGAAGGATCAGTAGGGTCTGTAAGGGGAGACTTGGAAACGGCAGTCGCTTGTGACAACGCCAGTCTCTCGTTAAGAAAGAAATCGAAAGAAGCATCAAGAGTGTTCCTCGCCGACTTGGATGCCAGAGTCAGCGACAAGCTGAGACCCGAACCAGAAGGGAACCTGGAGAAGTTTAGAGTCAGCGACACGGAGGAGAAGTTCACCTTCGTGAACAGAAATCTCCCTCACGAGCTGAAAGAACCTTTAATCGAAATGATTAGGGCCAATGGCGACCTATTTGCCTGGACACTGGCCGACATGCCGGGGATAGACCCCCAACTCATGTCGCACCATTTGGCCGTCAAGCCAGAAGCCAAATCGGTGGCCCAGATGAGGAGGAAGATGTCACAAGAAAGAGCAGAAGAGGTGGCCAAGCAGACGGCCAGCCTCCTTGAAGCAGGATTCATCCGAGAACTTGACTACTCGACCTAGATGTCGAACGTAGTCTTAGTAAGAAAGCATAATGGGAAATGGAGGATGTGCGTGGATTATTCTGATCTCAACAAAGCATGCCCCAAGGATTGCTACCCCCTACCCAACATTGATGCACTCGTCGACGCGGCGGCGGGGTACCGGTATCTGAGCTTTATGGATGCTTATTCCGGCTACAATCAGATACTGATGCACCGGCCAGACGAAGAAAAAACGGCATTCATAACGCCAGGAGGAATCTATTGCCATAAGGTAATGCCCTTCATCCTAAAGAACGCAGGGGCCACATACCAAAGGTTGATGAACAAGATATTCGGAGACATCATTGGCAAAACGGTGGAATTCTACGTGGACGACATCCTTGCCAAGACCACCCGACCCGAAGACCTTCTGAGTGACCTGGAAAACGTGTTCGCGGCTCTTCGATGACACGGCATGAGGCTCAACCCTCTCAAGTGCGCCTTTAGCATGGAGGCCGGGAAGTTCCTAGGATTCATGATAACCCAAAGGGGGGTGGAATCTAATCCTGAAAAATGCCAAGTAATACTCCAAATGAAGAGCCCAGGCTGCGTCAAAGACGTCCAGAGACTGGCGGGAAGGCTCACCGCGCTATCTCGCTTCCTTGAGGCGTCGGCTGCAAAGGCCCTACCTTTCTTCAACCTAATGAGAAAGGGAATAGCATTTGAATGGACCCCGGCATGCGAAGAAGCGTTCAACCATTTCAAAAAGATACTTGCAACACCACCTGTGCTCGGTAAACCCGTGGTCGGAGAACTGCTCTACCTATACCTAGCTATAACGGAGGAAGCGCTGGCGGCAGTCTTGGTGCGGGAAGAAGGGAAAGTTCAACAACCAATTTACTTTGTGAGTAAAGCGCTGCAAGGAGCAGAACTTAGGTATAGCAAGTTGGAGAAACTGGCACTAGCGCTCCTAACCTCTTCCCGCAGGCTATGGCAATACTTCCAAGGTCACCAAGTGGTCGTAAGAACGGACCAGGGAATTCGTCAAGTGCTCCAAAAACCTGACCTAGCGGGAAGGATGATGACCTGGGCCATCGAGCTGTCTCAATATGACATAAGGTACGAGCCTCGACATGCAATCAAGGCGCAAGTGGTGCACGAAATTGTGATCATCAATGGCGCCAACAGCTTGGTACGCACAATTGTAATCTCAACTCTTTGTCACAACTTCGCACAACT
>NC_029787.2:22084194-22102084 GCF_000816755.2 Arachis ipaensis
AACCGCTCTACCTGTACCTGGCTGTGACGGAGGAAGCGCTGGCGGCGGTCTTGGTGCGGGAAGAAGTGAAAGCCCAACAACCAATTTACTTTGTGAGTAAAGCGCTGCAAGGAGCAGAACTTAGGTATAGCAAGTTGGAGAAACTGGCACTAGCGCTCCTAACCTCTTCCCGCAGGCTATGGCAATACTTCCAAGGTCACCAAGTGGTCGTAAGAACGGACCAGGGAATTCGTCAAGTGCTCCAAAAACCCGACATAGCAGGAAGGATGATGACCTGGGCCATCGAGCTGTCCCAATACGATTTAAGGTACGAGCCTCGACATGTAATTAAGGCGCAAGCAATGGCAGACTTCCTGGTGGAAGTAACCAGAGACCTAACCGAGGACACGGGCACACGGTGGAAGTTCCATGTAGACGAATCCTCCAACCAGACGTCCGGGGGCGCTGGGATCATCTTAGAAAGCCTAACCGGGGTCATCTACGAACAATCGGTCAAGTTCGAGTTTCCCGTATCGAACAAACAAGTAGAGTACGAAGCCCTTCTAGGCGGCTTGATCTTAGCCCGGGAAGTCGGGGCTACGAGGCTAGAAGTATGCAGCGACTCACAAATCGTCACGTTGCAAGTGAATGGAAGCTACCAAGCTAGAGATTCGCTGTTACAGAAGTACTTGGAGAGGGTTAAAGAACTGAGCAAACAGTTTGAGGAGGTCACGGTCCATCACGTTCCGAGGGAGAGGAACACACGGGTAGATATTTTATCCAAGCTAGCGAGCACGAAATCTGGAACCGGCAACCACTCCCTCATTCAAGGAATCACGAGAGAACCAGCGGTTGCCCTCCACCTGACCAAGATAATCCCCTCATGGATGGACTCCATCACCGATTTCTTACAAAACGGCAAACTCCCTGGAGGCAAGAAGGAAGCTAAAGCATTAAGAAGGGAGGCTGCCAAATACACGGTCATACAGGGCCAACTGTTCAAAAAGGGACTTAGCCAACCTTTGCTGAAGTGTCTACACCCCGACCAGACGGACTACGTGCTCAGAGAAGTCCATGAGGGGTGCTGCGGTCACCACATCGGGGGCAAAGCCTTAGCAAGAAAGCTTATCCGAGCTGGATATTACTGGTCGTCAATGATGGAAGACTCCAAGAAGTTCGTGAAAAAATGCGTCAAGTGCACGCTAACTTCCACAGAGCACCGGCCACCGAACTGAGCCTGATGACGTCTTCCCGACCCTTCGCACAGTGGGGAGTCGACCTCTTGAGACCCTTCCCGGTTGGCCCAGGACAAGTCAAATATCTCATAGTCGCCGTCGACTATTACACCAAATGGATAGAGGCCGAGCCACTGGCCACCATCTCCTCGTCCAATTGCAGAAAGTTCATGTGGAGGCAGGTGACAAACTAGGTTCGGCATCCTAGATGTCGTCATCTCAGACAACGGGACGCAATTCACGGATAAGAAGTTTGTAGAGTTCCTCACTGGCTTGGGCATCAAACAGAAATTCTCCTCGGTAGAGCACCCCAGACAAACGGACAAGTTGAATCCGCAAATAAGGTCATCTTGCTGGGCCTCAAGAAGCGGCTAGACAACAAGAAAGGAGCATGGGCTAATGAGCTCACCTCAGTCCTCTAGTCCTATAGTACAACCGAGCAGTTAGCCACGGGAGAAACCCCCTTCCGCCTGACATACGGGGTAGACGCAATGATACCTGTAGAGATCGGCGAGCCGAGCCCACGGTTACTTCTCAAGGGGGTGGAAGAAGCTGTAGAGAAGGACCTAGTAGGTAAAACCAGGGAGAAAGCCCACCTGTCAGAAGTAGCACTAAAGCAAAGAATGGCCCTACGCTACAACACTAAAGTGCTCAAGAGAGATTTCGAGCAAAACGACCTCGTTCTACGGTGCAATGACATTGGCCTACCGACCCAGGGAGAAGGCAAACTGGAAAGGCCCCTACAGGGTCAAAGAAGTGATTGGCAAGAGCGGCTACAAATTGGAGAAGCTCGATGGAAGGGAAGTCCCGAGAACCTGGAATGCGGGTAACCTGAGAAGGTTTTACCCCTAGCTCAAGCATGCCGTCCAGGCGATCTAACAAACTTGATCACTTACCTTTGTATTCGCCATGGTAATAAACTCGTTTAATTACCAGTTAATATTTACTTGTCATTTCTACCAATTTTGCTTCTACTATCTTTTCTTTTTCTACCTGCACATCACACGACAACAAGTTCTACGATGCATTAAACGGAACCTCAATACGGTACCCTGGGAGCCATCTAAATTGAAGCTATAACAAACGGCTACAACGATAACAAGAGGCCACGACCTGGCCTCGCCAGAGTTACCAACAAAACGGTAAACAAACAAGAACGGCAAGCCAACGTCGGTATAACGGTAACAAAATAAACGCTACCAAAAGTAAAGAAAGACGATAATCACAAGCCGACCAGGCAACTATTAAAGTATAAGTTTCACAAATTCTACAACGACGCCACAAATCCATACAAAGCATAAGGTACAAGAGCTCATTTCTTAGGCATATCGACAATCTTCCCATCTTTGATCGTCTTGAAAACCCCAATTGCCGACGTATCGAAGTCCGGAGCCACGATCTTCACCTGGGCCTTGAGGGCTTCCTCGGTCATGAAGATTGCATTTTTTTCCTGCTCTCTAATCTCCTTATGCCTCTTCTTAAGCCCTTCAACCTCGGCTTGAACAGCCTTAGCCGACGAGACGGCCTTGTCACGTTCTTTCTCCAAAGCCACCACTGACCTTGTGCGGCATTCAGCTGGCTCTCTAGAGTCATCTTCCGCTCGGTTAAACGGGACACGGTCTCATCGGAGGCTTTCATCTTCTCCTCGGCAGACGTAGCTTTCTCCTCAGCAGCCTTGAGTCTTTCCCCCGCCTCGGACAGCTGCTCCTAAAGCAATTCAACTTGAGCTTTGAAGTCATTGTTGGCCGTGGCAGCAGATTCAAGCTTTCTTCGTAGTGACTGCATCCCCAACAACTCGAACTCGGCCTTCCGAGCTATTACAGCTCCGCGGAGAAGCGTACGGTACATCCACCTAGCCTGCCCCGCCAGTTCGGTACCGAGGAAGTGATCCTCCATGCCGGGGATCAGTTGGGAGTCGATGAAAGCCCCAGCATCGAAGTTTCTCTCCATCACAGTAAGAGTTCCCTCAGGGCTGGAGGATGCCCTCTGCCTTTTGGGAGTGGGGATAAGCTTCAAGTCGGGATCCTCTCGTCGGGAGGAGGATGAATGCCTCTCCTCGGGAATAGGGGAAGCATGCGCCCCGACAAAGTTTTTGTCAGACATCTCGGTGTCACGAGGTGAAGGCACCGACTGATCCTTTTTCTCCTCAGGAGGGTTCTCTGACTTTCCGTCAACATTCTCGTCGGCTTTCAAATCATCACTCTCCTCCAGGAAGGTCTTATACAAACCCTCAAGCCCCGTCACCGAAGCCGACATCTCCACTACAACGGAAAAGCAAACATGTTAGTCGTGAAGCCGACAAAACCAAATAAAAGCGATAACAATGCAAAAAACACAAGGCAAAGCAGCTCACAAATATAATTCCTGGTGACGTCCCACTCACCCATAAGGAAGTGGGGGTTCACATGGTTCTTTTCGAAAATATCCCACAACACATCGGCAATTCTCTTGTCCGTGGCAGACATTCCCTTATAAGTCACCTTAATGAAGGTGTTAGACCCAGCCCCAAAACTCCAGTATGTCGGGATAAGCCGTTCCCCCTCCAGCGACAACCAAAAGGGATGGCGACCTTTGACTGGACGCACCTTAAAATACTTGTCTTTGAACCCATGATATGAGTCCTCGAACAAGTCGAAGATCCTCCGACCCTGGGCAGATCGGAAGGACGTAAACCCCTTCCTCGCTTTCCCCTCCTTGGAAGGATTCGTAAGTTTGAAGAAAAAGAGAAAAACATCAACAGACACTGGCAGCTCTAAATATTCATATACCATCTCGAAACAGCGGATGGAAGCCTAACTGTTCGGATGTAGCTGCGACGGCACCACGGATATCCGGTTAAAAAGTGCCATTTGAAAGGCAGAAAACGGGATGCAAACTCCCACCTGGGTGAACATGGCGTTGTAAAACCAGATCCAATCGGCAACCCGGGGGGAGTGGAAATTAATTTTGTATAGCCGTTCACTGGGGGCAGGGACGAAGACGTCGTAATTAGCCTCCTCGTCTGTCTCTCCGCACAAGTACTCGCCTTGTCGGAACTCCATTAGCTCCTCCTCGCCCATCTGGTTTGGGGATTCCATTAAGTCGGAAACAACCCAAGCATATGGATCGTAGCTCGCGGCGGAGGTGGAAGTTCGTGAGACGACGCGAGGCATACCTACAGTGGGGTACCACTCCGTTAGTCTATGAGGTCGGGAGTCCGGAAAAAACCCAGAAACTGTATTCGTCCTATTCAACATCTAAGATCAAGCATGGCTAAAAGCTAAATCCAAACAAAGCCTACCCTGGAATGGTAACTGAAAGAGCTTGAAGATTGATGGTTTAGAAGTTATAATAAATACTCGTTGTAAGTATAGTTACTAAACCAAGCAATCAACCTTTCTTACAAACGTTTTGGTTGTCACAAGTAACAAACCCCTAAATAAATTGATAACCGAAGTATTCAAACCTCGGGTCGTCTTCTCAAGGAACTGCAGGGAAGTATGTTCTTATTATTGGTTATGGAGGTTGTAAATTGGGGTTTTGAGAATGAGGAGCGAGTGGTTTAATTAGCAATTAAAGTAAATGAAGAACAAGTAATTTAAATGGCAAGTAAAATAAAGAGATGACTGTAAATAAACTTTTGGCAAGGTATGAGAAATTAGAGGTCCTATCCTAGCTATCCTTATCAATGATGATGAAAATTGAATCTTAATTCCACTTTGTTAACCATTACTAAAGCAAAAGAAGGTCAAGGGATTAATTGATTTGATCTTCGGATCCTATTTATTTCCTAAGAAAAGATTGGCATTGTTGAAGTTCAATTTAATTAACAAAGATAACAATTATCAATCATGTTTGAGTTTGATAACTCTTGAGTTACTGAATTCTTAACCAAGACCAAAAAGGGAGAAAAGTAAATCTACTGGAATAAAAATGTCTTTAGATGGGAATAACAATAATGTAAATAAAAGAAAGCAATAATAAACTGAAATACCTCAAATAACATTAATTCAAAGAGTAATCTGTAACATAGAAGAATTCATAAATAAAATTGAGAAAATAATAAAAAAGAATATTGAACCTGATAAAGAGATAACCCTGAAAGCGCATAAAATCCTAATTCTAAATCCTAATCCTAAAGAGAGAGGAGAGAATCTCCCTCTCAAAACTAAATCTAAATAATGAAAACTAACTAAGTGGAGACTCTCTTTTGAATGGATGCATTCTCCCACTTCATAACCTCTGGTCTATGCCTTCTGGACTTAGATTTGGGCCAAAAAGGGCTTCAGAATTCGCTATGAGCGTTTTCTGTAATTTCTGGTGCGTGGCCTCTGTCACGCGGCCGCGTGGGTCACGCGGTCGCGTCATTCGGAGTTTTTTCTTGTCACGCAGTTGCGTCAGTCATGCGGCCGCGTCATATGTGTTCTGCTTAAGGCGCGCGGTCGCGTCAATCATGCGGCCGCGTCAATCCCTTTTCGCGCTGGCATGCGGCCGCGTCGCCCATGCGATCGCGTGGCTGCCAGTTTCTTCAAAAACTCTGTTTTGTGCTTTCCTTCCATTTTTGTATGTTTCCTTTCCATCCTTTAAGTCATTCATGCCTTAGAAGATCTGAAACTACTCAACACATGAATCACAACATCGAATGGAAATAAAGGGTAATCAAAATAATTATTTTTAAGCATAGGAAACATGTTTTTCACATACATCACATAATAAGGAAGGGAAAGTAAAATCATGCAATTAATATGAATATGTGGGTGAATGATTGAATAAATCACTCATATTAAGCACAAAATATATCATAAAATACGGGTTTATCAACCTCCCCACACTTAAACAATCGCATGTCCTCATGCTAAGTCTAAGAGTAATGTTAGGTTAAAGTGGTGGAATGCCATGCAATGCAATCTAATCTAAATGCAACTACCTAGATGCATCATGCAATTCTAATTTTTATTCACTTGTACATAAAGCTTACATGTAGTTGAATTAATTCACATTCTCAAGGAGTCATATATATATAGCCAAACCTTAGATAGTTGATAAAGTGCCTTTACAATTGAAATGGGAGAGAAAAACATTTTATAAACTTGCAAAACAATTAATAATTCGAGCAGAGATATATGTTAATGAGCTATTGAACCCTCACTGGATTTTGTGTTTACTCTCTATTCACTCAGTGTTTATTGGGTTAATCACTCTATTCTTCTTTTTATTCTTACTTTCTATAACTTTGTTCTTCATCTAACCAATCAACAATTATAGAATATAGACATACCAAAAATCATGAGGTCTTTAGTTAAGGTTGTAATGGGGCTAAGGTGAAGGTAAAGGTATATGTATAAGGCTAAGTGAGCTAATAAGTGAATCCTTAATTAGTCTAAGATCTCACCTAACATACATACTTTGTAAAGCAAAGTTTCTTTACCTATTTTCCCGTATTTTCCCACTTTTGATGTTACATGCTCATGTTTCAATGTTTATTATTTTTTTTATCCCATGTGCATTACTTTATCTCACATTTGGGGAATTCTTTTGTGTCCCCTTTATTCAACCACTGAAAAATAACACTTTTTTTAATGCACATAGTAATTCAAATATTTTGATTTCACATGAGCATGCTTTCCAAAACTTTTATTTTGAATTATTTTATTCTTTTCAACTTTTCTACCTTTTTGTTTTTATCATCCATGTTCCCAATAGGTTCTCCCACATTTAAACCATACATACTTCCTATCTTAAGCTAACCAAGGATTCAACTTGGGATTTTTATTTTATTTTTCTGCTTAAGGCTAGTAATGTGGTTTATAGAATAAGAGGAGATGTAAAGGCTCAAGGGGGCTATTTTGGGATAAGTGAGCTAAAATCAAATAATGGCCTCAATCACTCTCTTGGTATGTATTTCTATTCTATAATTGGACATATAGATTAAAACAAAATAAAGAACACCAGAATAAATAAGAAGGGTAGAACACACATGAATAAAAATTATGGTTTGAATGTAACCATACAATTAAGCTCAAAACTCACAGGCTGTGTGTTCTCTAACTCAAAAATCATATATCAGTTATGTATGTCATGCAAGTAAAATTAAAAGTTCCCATTATTCTCAATGTAAAACTTAAGGTGGCTTTAAAGTTCTAGTGTTCCTTCTTAATGAAATGTTGTTAACTAACTAACATGTAATGCTATATACACAAGGTGTGTGGATTGTTTCTATTATGTTCAAGTTTCTAGTTTACTTCCTTTTTATATTTTCAATATAAACTAAGCTATCTTATGCTAAAAAGGGTAAACTATACTAATTAATCCACAATTTCTATACTAATAAGTTAGAATTGCAACTAAACTAAATGGCTAAAATATGAACAGAAAATACAAAATGCAGAAATAGAGTATAAATACATGAAATAGCAATGTATAAGTACTGGGAGAATAAAAATAAAAATAAAGAGAAAAATACAGAAAAATAGCAAAATAAAATGAAGGAGTCTGTAGTGGTTCACCAAAAAAATACGCTAGAGATGGCGACCTCCCCACACTTAAAATGAAGCATCGTCCCTGATGCTCACTCAAGCAGGGTGTGAAGGGGTGTCATCACTGGAAGGACGGGTAGCTGGAGTCTCTGTGGCGGTGGTATGAGGATCTGCCTGCTGCAGAGGAGGTGCTGACTGGATAGAGATCTCGGGGTCTACAGCCTGAATCTGAGGCGGAGCCTCCTGATGTGATGCGGCCTGCTCTATGCATGCCTGCACAGCCTCGCTCTGTGGATGGGTCTCTGCCTCGTGATCGTCCGCCTCCTCCTCAGATGCCTCGGATGGTGTGTCAGGCTCGGAGGAGATGTCGCCAGATCGTATCATCAGCTTCAGGTGCTCATAGCGTCGCTTGTTGCGACGCTCCATCTGGTCAAGCCGTCGAAACAGGCGGTGCACTAGATGATAGACGGGCTCTGGGGCAGGTGGAGGTGCAGTGGTGGTGGCAGGGGTAGCTGTAGAGGAAGAGGGGCCGGCAGATAGTGTGACTGTCTCAGCAGTAGCAGTGAGGAATGGAAGTCTGTAACCTAAAGCCAGAAAGTTCCTGCTGTGAGGGATAATCTTCTTGCATTCTGCATCAGGTGGCTTCTCATCAGCATCCTCCCAGAGCACGTCAGCTCGACGGCCTAACTGTGTAATCAGATAAGGAAAGGGAAGAGTGCCTCGGACGTGGACCCTGGCCATATAGTACCGGATAAAGCGTGGCAGGTACAGGTCCTTACCCTCCATCACACACCATAGGAGGGTGATCATAGCGGCTGGTATCTCAGTCTCGTGAGTACTCGGCATAATGAAGTTGCTAAGTATCTGATGTCATAGCCGAGCCTCATCATTCAAGTAAATCTGCTTGATTCCCTTTGGCATGGTAGTGTTCTGACCCATAATCCAAGGAACGGTCGGGTCAAGGGCTATCCTGGCCTTGACTGCATCCCAATCAAATTTCATGAAGCGCATATCTTCCTCAGCTTTTTGATAACCATCCAACTGATCAGATTTAGGCAGAAGCTTCAGAACATCTTCAATGGCCTCTTCAGTGACCAGAATCTCCTTCCCTCTTAGGTTCACTGCATCTAGGAAAGTCTTGAAGTAATTGCAGTAGAATTCCCTTACCCAAGATGCATTGACCTCAGTCAGGTTTCTTTCCAGGAAGAACCAGCCTCTTTGTTTGATATGATCAGACGTGTATTGCTGGAGTTCTTCTGGGATCTTCAAAGTCCTCTCCAGGTACAGGTTCCTGGAGGTTGCAAACACTGGATACTTCAGCTCATAGTATCGGTTTGCAAACTTTACTGGATCAGTAGCAGGGAGTAGCTGGTCGGTCTTCTCCTGCGGGGTAAAGTTTTTCTCCCGCCAGGAGTCATCGTGCATGATATCCATGATGGACATAGCGGATTCTCCTATTTTACGTTTGCCAGTAGTAGCCTTTGCTTTTCCTTTCTTTGGCTGGTAGACATCCTGAAAGACAGAAAATCAGGATATAATAAAAAAAACAGGGAAAACAAATAGGCAAATAATCAAAAGAAACACAAAGTGGCAAAGGAGCAATAGGATAAGGAAAATGAGTTAAGTAAATATGCATTAAGGATTGTATAGGAGTTAAAAGTCTGAAAAGAAGAATTCACAATCCAAAATGTAATAGAAGGCATGTTAATTAGGAAAAATTATCAGTATGCCATGGTTAGAAAGTTAAAGAGAAAGTGAAAAACCAAGAAGAGAGAGTATGAAAGGCTAGGTTGGTTAGAATTGAAAAAGAGTGTAAGAAGTTAAAATTAGTGAGTTAGTAAAAAGTGGGTTAATGTAAGTGGTATAATGATAAGTTTTTAAGTAACAAGCATTCACAATTAAAGGCTACAGGTAACTCATAACCAAACAAGGAAATTAGGTTGATGATGATTCAGATAGGTATAAAAATAGCAAAAATTAGAATCTAAAAATAAAAAATGCAGGTTATGAACCAGGAAATCAAAGAGAATGAGAAAGCTTGCCCTGACATTCATGAATTGGTTTGGTTAAATCTAAGGAAAGCGCAGTTAAAAATGTCAAAACCAAGACATGAATGGAAATATTTTACAAAAATTTGGGCAGCATTTCGGCTGAAATTGGAGTGTCCCGGAAAATAAACAGCACAGAATAGTTCATATGAATGAAACCAGATTGCAATTAAAGAGTATGAACAAGAAAGAACAATTGCAATAGCAGCATGAACTTGAAGAACAGCATATGAACATTACTAACATATAGCAACAGCAGAATTGCGAAAATTATAAAACAAGAAACACGAACAGCAAAATTAAACAGGCCTAAATCTACTAAACACATCCTAGGCTACCTAACAACCTAAAATCCACTACAACATGCATATCTAACTAGCCTAAATATGAACATAAACAGAAAAATATGAATTAACTACGAATTGATAGAAGGGTGGCGTTCGTCGGAACCTGGTAGGCGGAATGGTAGGGTTCGCGTGACTGGGGGGTTATAAATTTGAATCCACGCGATCGCGTGGGGCACGCGGTCGCGTGGCTGGAGTGAAATGGGGGTCGACGCGATCGCGTGAGTGGCGCGATTGCATAGGATAGCTAAAAGAGTGAATGACGCGATCGCCTGGGGCATGCGATCGCGTCGCTGGAAATTGTGCTAAACGCACGATTCCAGCGTCGTTTCAGCGCAACTCTCTGTCTCCTTTTTGTGGTGTTGTGTAATCGATGCGACGCGATCGCGTCAGGGACGCGATCGCGTGGGTGTTTTGTGCAAAACGCACAATGGCTGCACGATTTCAGCCTAACTTTCTGGACGTTTGATGTTTACGCCGATCTCCAGATCACGCGGCCGCGTGAATGACGCGGACGCGTGGGTAGTGTTTTTCGCAACTTGACGCGATCGCATGAATGATGAGGTCGCGTCGCACACCCTTTTTTTGTGCAAAATGCAATTATGCAGTATGCAGAATGCAATGATTAATATGAATGCGATGCAAAACTCCAGGTTCAATATAATAAAATGAAATAAAACTTGAAAACAAATAAAACTAAATAAAGAAAAAATTGAAAAAGGAATGATCATACCATGGTGGGTTGTCTCCCACCTAGCACTTTTAGTTAAAGTCCTTAAGTTGGACATTGGATGAGCTTCCTGTTATGGTGGCTTGTGCTTAAATTCATCCAGAAATCTCCACCAACGCTTGGAATGCCAATAGCCTTCGGGGTCCCAAACTAGGCATGTAAAGCTTCTGAGCAACTTCAAATAGATTCTCAGGCTCCCGGGGTGACGAATGTCAGAATAGATTCCAGGATCCCAAACTTGGCTTTTAAATCCGCCTTCGTCTTGATCTATACTTTTCCATCTGGGCGGTTTAGAAATTAGATTCTCACCAGGATAACCAAACATTTTCCGAGATCCATCCGATTGATCATGATGCCAATCCGTGCACTTCGAGTTGAAGCGTGGAACCTTATTAAACCTTGTGCACCAGCTCTGAGTACGAGCCATTTTCCGCTTACTCTTAAAGCCGCAGAGAGCTCTAAGCTGGCCATCTGTTTCAAGCAAACCATATTCAAGTGGAAAAACACAGTTAAAGGTTAAGGATTGTATCCACTTGAAACTTGTATTGGGTGGTAATGGCCTTGGGATAGGTGGTTCCAGTGGTTCTGTGAGGTCTACTCCCTTGTGCTCTTCTGTGAATTTCTCCACTTCTTTGCAAGATTCTTCAAATGTATCCATGTCCTGATCAAAGCCATCTATGTCTTCCTCATCACTTAAGTCATAGACTGGAGGTTGAGAGAAATCTACCTCCGTATCACCTTCGTATTCACTTGGGGAAGATTCTTCTATCTCAGAGAATTCACTCGTGGATGCAAGTTCATTACGTGGGGGTTGGGCAGTGTCCTCCTTAGCATCAATTGTAACGTCCTTGACAGAATTTTTCACAACTCTGGATTCCCATGGAAGTTTAGCATCTCCTAAGTCTTCAACCAACTCTTCTTCTTTAATAATGACAGCTTCCTCTACTTGTTCCAGGACAAAGCTCTGTCTTGTCTACTGAAATTTCTAGTATCTCCTTCATGCTACGCCTTTTATTAGATTGCCCACATGGGGCTCTAGGAGGCCCTTGAATGTTCGAACGTCTAGAAGATAATAGACTTACTGCTTGCTCCAGTTGATGAAGGATTGTTTGAAGTTGATCTACTGTTTCCTTGAGGCGAACCTCTGATTCTCGGGGTGATAGATTTGGATATGGTACATGGGGAAGTGGTGATGTTTGGGAGTAATTGGACTGGAATCGGGGTAGATGAGGATCATACGGTGGTGAATGGTGAAAAGGAGCTTGTGAGTGTGGTGGTTCGAGGTTGTGTTGAGAGGATGGCCTATAAGCATAGGGTGGGGCTTGTTGGTAACTACGAGGTTGTCCACCATGTCTATTTGCTTGGTATGCATTGTAGAATGGTCTTTGTCCATGATATCTTGGAGGGTGTTGCTGCCTTAAGGGTTGATCAGATCCTCTTGGCTCCATCCATCTTTGATTGCTCTGACCTTGATGCATGTTCATGTTATAACCTTCGTTCTTTTCAACAATATTAGAACCAAACTCAAAGCGAGAGGGGTGAGAATTCATAGTAGCTAATGGGAATAAAAAGGGAAAATAAAGACAAATAAACAAGTAAAAGAAAAATATTTACAATAACCAATAATAAGGCACACAATTGCAGTTCCCCGGCAACGGCGCCATTTTGAAAGAGCTTGAAGATTGATGGTTTAGAAGTTATAATAAATACTCGTTGTAAGTATAGTTACTAAACCAAGTAATCAACCTTTCTTACAAATGTTTTGGTTGTCACAAGTAACAAACCCCTAAATAAATTGATAACCGAAGTATTCAAACCTCGGGTCGTCTTCTCAAGGAACTGCAGGGAAGTATGTTCTTATTATTGGTTATGGAGGTTGTAAATTGGGGTTTTGAGAATGAGGAGCGAATGGTTTAATTAGCAATTAAAGTAAATGAAGAACAAGTAATTTAAATGGCAAGTAAAATAAAGAGATGACTGTAAATAAACTTTTGGCAAGGTATGAGAAATTAGAGGTCCTATCCTAGCTATCCTTATCAATGATGATGAAAATTGAATCTTAATTCCACTTTGTTAACCATTACTAAAGCAAAAGAAGGTCAAGGGATTAATTGATTTGATCTTCGGATCCTATTTATTCCCTAAGAAAAGATTGGGATTATTGAAGTTCAATTTAATTAACAAAGATAACAATTATCAATCATGTTTGAGTTTGATAACTCCTGAGTTACTGATTTCTTAACCAAGACCAAAAAGGGAGAAAAGTAAATCTACTGGAATAAAATGTCTTCAGATGGGAATAACAATAATGTAAATAAAAGAAAGCAATAATAAACTGAAATACCTCAAATAACATTAATTCAAAGAGTAATCTGTAACATAGAAGAATTCATAAATAAAATTGAGAAAATAATAAAAAGGAATATTGAACCTGATAAAGAGATAATCCTGAAAGTGCATAAAATCCTAATTCTAAATCCTAATCCTAAAGAGAGAGGAGAGAATCTCCCTCTCAAAACTAAATCTAAATCATGAAAACTAACTAAGTGGAGACTCTCTTTTGAATGGATGCATTCTCCCACTTCATAACCTCTGGTCTATGCCTTCTGGACTTGGATTTGGGCCAAAAAAAGCTTCAGAATTTGCTATGAGCGTTTTCTGCAATTTCTGGTGCGTAGCCTCTGTCACGCGGCCGCGTTGGTCACGCGGCCGCGTTGGTCACGCGGTCGCGTCATTCGGAGTTTTTTTCTTGTCACGCGGTCGCGTCAGTCATGCGGCCACGTCATATGTGTTCTGCTTAAGGCGCGCAGTCGCGTCAGTCATGTGGCCGCGTCAATCCCTTTTCGCGCTGGCATGCGGCCGCGTCGCCCATGCGATCGCGTGGCTGCCATTTTCTTCAAAAACTCTGTTTTGTGCTTTCCTTCCATTTTTGTATGTTTTCTTTCCATCCTTTAAGTCATTCCTGCCTTAGAAGATCTGAAACTACTCAATACACGAATCACGGCATCGAATGGAAATAAAGGGTAATCAAAATAATTATTTTTAAGCATAGAAAACATGTTTTTCACATACATCACATAATAAGGAAAGGAAAGTAAAACCATGCAATTAATATGAATAAGTAGGTGAATGATTGAATAAATCACTCAGATTAAGCACAAAGTATATCATAAAATACGGGTTTATCAGTAACCCCCTAACGCACCTACTCGACACTAAAAAGTCATCTATCATACAAAACCAAACAAACAGCATGCAAAACCAGGCAAACAGCAGGCACACAGAAGACCAAACAATAAACATGAAGCAAAGGACGAAAAGAATACTTACCTGAACTGATTATAAAGATTCGAAGGAAGAGGAGGAAGAGCGAATGCGCAAGAATGCAGAAATAACACTCTGGGAATTCAGAAGGAGAAGATGATGGAAATGGTTGAAGTAAGAATATGAGAAGAGAACGAAATGCAAAACTGTTTAAAACTACCACTCAAGAAGCGCGTAGGGCCTGGGGGCAAAATGGTCTTTGCGCACAGGGTTTTTCAACCCATTATGAGTATTTAATGCTCCACGCGAGGAACAAAGCGACAAACGGTCATCTCAGCAACAAACAGACACGCGTGCAAGAGGCACGTTCCCTCCACGGGCGGCCAACCTGGCGACAACACACGGAATAAGAGATAATGCGCCACCAACCACCTTCACGATCACTGCTGGCGCGTTGGGGGCACTGTTACGGCCTGGCCCACAGCACTAGTGGGCCAGCCCGACCCGAGCACCACCCGACCCGAACGGTCAGGAGCAAGGCGCTCAGTCGCCGACCCGGACACGCGTCCCTGACAGCTACACTACAGCTGTGAGAAGGAAGCTTCGAGGAAGGTGGGCCTGTCCTCGATGGGCCCACCTCTAACACGGTATATATGGGGAAGGTCCTACCCTTCCCCCAAGGTACGTTACATGCCACTTAACCCTTTTTCGCCTGCACACCTCACTGACTAGAGCGTCGGAGTGTCTTTGCAGGTGACACCCCCCTCCTCACGCGAAGTGCTCGAGACGTCGCCTACCCCAACCCGGTGATGTACGACCAGGCGAGACCTCCCCCTCTTCAACCAGGATACCAACCCGAACCGTCCGGTACCCGACCTACCGAACATAAATCAACTAATCTAAATTAGAAAAACCCATCATTCAATTATCTACATAAATGCTTTAGATCGGAAAAAGTTTCATTTAGATAGATTGCACTTAAAATAAAATAAAAAAATTCATTATGCAATTATTTTAAGAGAAATAATTTTTTTATTTTAAACTCAACATGATTGAGTTACTATTTCAAGCATAGTAAATTTAATAAATATTGATTCATTTTGATATGTTTTCTTCGGAATCCGAAAAACTCAAACACTCGAGCTTACAAGTTACGAATTGGGGGTACTTACCACGGGAAGTCCATAAAACCGAAAATAAAAAATGAAGAGAAAATTTGACATTCAAGGAATGAAAACATTGACTCTTGATCCTAGAATCATAATATGCAAACTTTAATTAAAAAAAAATTCTCATTTTCAAACTCATAAATCGAGGTGGTAACCTACGATTGATACAAGTTATGGTTAGAATTCAGACTTCATAAGAAAAATAAGCAAAATAAAAAGCTCCACTTTAAAAGGATGAGACGCTTGGGTTGAGATCTGAAACTCAAAAAATCTTTAAAGACATACTGAGTTTGGGGGGTCTATTCTGAAATATTTTTATAAGCCCAATACTAAGAATCGGGGTTCAAGAGTATAAGAAGTTTCTAAGGAACAGGTTTGATGATTAAGTATTCTCTTGGATTCCAAAGAATATGTTACAAAGAGAACACTAAATCCTCATAACTCATTCTAATGCCTAATAACTCAATTTTATGAGGTTAATTGTTACATTATAACCATCATTTTACTATTAAAGGAGAATATTACAACATTGACTATATATAGGGCTAAAAGCACTATATGAAAAGAGACCACAATAAGACATCAAGCTTCTTATGATGAGAGTACCTCGTGAAAAAAGCAACCCACATAAGAGAAGCTTGTAACACTATAACCTCACAATATATGCACTATTTCAAATACGTGCACTAAGTTATGATCTCTAATTAACTTAGTTCTCTTGCGACCCATGCTAACTTAAGCGTCAGAGTGGGAATGATGAATTCAGGACATTAGGAATTCAGAATGAAGGATGGCGGCAATATTGTGTCTAGGGGTGGAAACAGGCCAAAGCTGTCATGTAGTTAATTGGCCTGCAGCATGCTATAGGCTTTTTTAAAGTACTAAATCTGGCCTGTTATTCAGCTTGGCCTAGCATGAAACTTGTTAAAAGGCCTGATAATTCTTTTTTATAAAAATAAAAATATTATTTAAAAAATTGTTTAGTAGAAATTCAAGTATAATTAACTTCATGTACATAAAGTTAACTGAGAATCGTTAGATGATAATTTAGTCAAATTTACCAAATCATTTAATAACTCTCAACTATCAACTTCACATAAAGTTAATTGCACATGAGCTTCTACCTTTATGTTCTAATAAGCCCAAATAGACTTGACAGGCCAATAAGACTAATTAGTGAGTTTGAGTTTGGCCTATTAACGTATTAACTATTAAGACTTTTTCAAGAGTCTGAGCCTGTGCCTATTTTATAACAGGTTAGGCCAGGTCAAGCTAAACACAGGCCAGACGGCAGGTCCCTGACAGGCCGCTTGACTTTTTTCCACCCGTAATCGTATTTCCAACCTATCCTCTACGATTTTGTTCAGATAACTCCTAAACTCGAAAGAGTCCTGAACAATTTCATATAACAATAACAGCAACATAATTCATTAATTCTTTAAAAAAAAGTAACAGAGGATTAATCATAAAATTTAAATGATGTTCATAAAAAAATTACTTGAAGGGAGAGGATGTCGAATCGTTGAAAGGAGGATGGTGAACCGGAAGGAACGGAGGATGATGGGCACCACTGACGACAATGTGGACGACAATGTGGCTTCTTCCTGAGCACCACTGACGGCAAGGCGACGAGAACGCGAGGCGGTGAGACAGTGATGGGAGGTGACAAGGCGGCGAGGTGATGAGAACGAAAGGACCACTATCATTGAAGAAGCAACGGCGAGAACGCGACGAGCTAATGAAAGGGGAAGAACGCCACGAGGAAGGAAGAACAGAAGGAGATCAACGGCAACTCGGCAAGCAGTTTCTGGCTTTTCGATGGTGGCCAGAGAAGAATGAGTGGCAGATTGCCCGATTAGTAATGATGTCTCTGAGTGTGGGTGAGAGATTAGGGTGAAGCGCCATATGTGAGAGTGAGAATGTGAACATTAGGGTTAGGATGAATTGAAGTAACACACATATATTATTAATTGTGCGGATACATAGATCTGCGAATTAGATACACGGATGTAGACTAGATACCCATGCTCCAATCCTTTAAGGGTTCCGATCGAATTCAGTCTGCGAATCGAATTATATCCACAAATTACAGATCAGATACAGATATTTACTGCAGATCTACACTTCTGATCTGATCCTTGATCACCCATATTCTTTGCGGATTGAATTATATCCGCAATTTACAGATCAAATACAGATTTTACCACAAATATTTACATACAAAAATTATAAAATTTATCAAAATTTACACATATAAATTAATATAATTTGTACCTATATTTTTTAAAATTTACATACATAAATAATAATTTAGCGTTTATAATGAATAAATAATGGTTAAAATTATAAAACACTAAAGACCAGCTTCATACTTTATAATAAATAAATAAACATAGAGTAAAGTATCGTTTTTGTCCCCAATGTTTGGGGTAAGTTCCAAAGTTCTCCTTAACGTTTTAATCGTCTTATTTAAGTCCCTAACGTTTTAAAATTGACTCAATATTATCCTGCCGTTAAGGATCCGTTAACAGAATTGACGACGGAACAAAATTGAGACGATTTTGAAACGTTAGGGACTTAAATAGGACGAAAACGTTAGGGACAAAAATGATACATAAAAATAAATTTTAATTTAATTTTATCTTTCAATAATATTAATTTTTTAT
>NC_029787.2:22102109-22125856 GCF_000816755.2 Arachis ipaensis
ATATGTGTGTGTGTGTGTGTACAACCTATTTTTTTTTTTTTTTTCCTCGGTCAATATAAATTTATTTTGTTTAAAACTTGACAAATATTGAAAAATTTCAAAACTGATTACTCTACAAATGGACGTCGTTCTCTCGTCGACCGTAAGGATGCTATAACGAGGCTGGTTAATGTTGCCGGGAGAAAGGAAATTATCTTTACGGCACAGACACTTCATCGAGATACGTGGGGAAACCACATGTCCCTTGTTTATCACCAAGAGATGGTGCGTACCGTTCTGCTGGTTATAAATTACCTACTTTCGGTAGATGTAGAAAGAGTTAAGATTGTCGTAAGTCCTGTAAAACGAGTAAGTATACGACAGTATTCCGGTTCCTTTTAATAATTTCGAAGGTTACCTTCAGTAATTCAGTGAGAATAGATAATCAGTAATTCAGTGAGAATAGACGTCATTTGAGTCGATATTCAATAACTAGAAAGCACATACTTTTCGAACTACATAAAGGTACTTTTATATCCTTTGAATCGTATTAAATCTTATGAAAAAGGAATTATATTTTACTTCAATCTCTACATCTTCGTATGTCTTCCATTTCCATTGACTTGTTCTTACGGTACTTGACTTCCTAGTAGTAACATCGGACTTTATACGAAGTTATGAAGAAGAAGACACCTTAGGAGTCGGTTTGCATGAAGGTTTCTTAACTAAGGTTGTCTAAGTGTTCGAAAGAAGAACAATGCGTGCATTCATCGTCTCAGGAAAGATAGAGGTTGTTCCTAATGCCGATTGGGACCTTAGTGTGGTTATCGAAGAAAGTAGGACCTCTGAAGTCGACAATAGAGTAGAGACTAGACGAAACTATGGCGAAAAGGTAGTTAGTGGAATCATAATCAGGGTCATCAGTCCCTACGACGTGTGTATTAGTATAATTTTTTTATTTGTATACTTGTATTGAATCGCTTTGGAAAGAACGTACATTCTCTTAGTGTACGGGTTAGGTTCAGATTATAGAACTAGTCTGTATTCCGAAGTTTAAGAAGTAACATGTTTAATAGTAGATCTTGGATTAGTCGTCCATTGACTCCATTTTAAGTACGATTTAAGGTTTCGAATAGGTAAATTAAGATGTTACAGTGATCGTCCGATACAACTTAGTTGTGTCCGTCTGTGTTTGTGACCGTTAGAGTTGGTTTGTCTTTGAGTTTAGGGGGGTGGTTTTTCTTTTTCTTTTGATCTGGGATTTGGGATAACTTACATTTTTTTCAGTGATCGTGGTAAAGTTCAACTTACATTTTCTCTGACGAAAAAAAAAAAAAAAATGAAATTACGGTATTGATGTGATCTATCGATGTTTTATTGTTTTCTTCCCATGAGGTTTACTGGGTAGTTCGATTTTGACTTGCCTCCAAAGTTTATCTGTTTTTCGTCGTCTTTTCAACTCTCGAAACAAACATGGTACCCCTTTTTGTTGTACCCCGTCACTTCCTCGACGACGCCTTCTCACTTTTCACTCCGTGGCCTCTATCCACCCCGGGGAGACATTCCCCACCGTCACCTCCGCCGCCGCCTCCGTAGGGCCACCCTCGTCCGCCACCCGCCACCTTCTTCATCTTCGTGTCCTTACTCAATCCTTGTAGTAACTTTACCTTCTTGTACTTCTTCGTCGTCGTCTTCGGTAATCATAATCAACTAAGGAGTGTGTGTTGTGTTGTGTCCAAATCACTAGTTTACAACGGAGGCAAAAAACGAAAAGAGTGAAGAACCTCTTATCTAAGAGGTTAAAAAAATAAGAAAAATTGAAAAGGAAAAATACATTTCATAGCAAGAAACTCTATTCAGATTTCAACAGAAATTACAAAATTACCAGGATAAATTCAGAAAATTTTAACTGAGCAACAAGATAGTAATCCCTAGACAATTGTTTTAACTGTCGCCCCGTTTTAACTCTGCTAAAATTTTGCAATCCCTGAATTTATCCTGCTTTTGCAACCTCTGTTTTTATTATGTATTTTTTTTAAAATTAAAATAGGAAGTTATTATATTAAAAAAATCATATGTATCATAAGTTAATAAAAAATTAGTGTAGATTTATTTAATGTGAATTAGTATAATGAAAATAAAATTTATTTAATTAAAAAAAATATTAAAATGAGAATTTCTAAAAATCAATAGTACTTTACAAACATCTTATTGATCAAATATTTGAACGTTTTATTATATATATGTTATTTTATATTTAATATGGAAAACAGAGATTATTTTCCTAGAGGGAAGATGCTACTGTCACTGTCGTCCATTCAAGAACCAATAATCCTGAAGAGATCATAAAGCAGGCAGATATTATCATTTCGGCTGTTGGGCAGCCAAACATGGTTAGGGGAAGCTGGATAAAAACTGGTGCAGTAATTATCGATGTCGGAATCAACCCAGTAGAGGTTAGTAGATTTAATTTAAGTCCTTTATCTTGGTTGTATTTTTATGAATAATGAAAAAAACAATTAAATGCATAAATTTTAAAATCAAGGTTATTTAACCAATCCATGTGTATTTGGGGGTTTGAGACAGGATCCGAATAGCCCTCGAGGTTATAGACTGGTTGGAGATGTTTGTTATGAAGAAGCCGTAGAAGTTGCCTCGGCTGTTACTCCTGTTCCTGGAGGAGTTGGTCCAATGACCATAGCAATGCTTCTCCAGAATACACTCATCTCTGCAAAGAGGATGCATAATTTTGAATAAACAAGTGAAACCATGTAATATCATTTTTTCCATCAATTTTTTGTTTAGAAGATTGTTGGATTTTGTCTTACCTTTATGATTTGGTTGTACATTGAAAAAAAAAAAGAGGGGGGGAATGAAAGAGTTTCTTAGGATGGTAGCATAAAAGATCCCCTTCCATGTAGTTGCATAATGTGATGCAATAAATTCATTACTCTTAAGAAACTTGGTTGAAATGTCAAATCTAGCGGTATAGGATACAAGTAGTGAAAAGAAAGCTCTTGTATTTATTCTGAGTCTTAATTTCATGAATAAATTATAACTCAAAATGAGACCAATTGCTCAAGTTTCTTGATTTGGTTCTCCTTCTACATGTTGGTTATATGCATGTGTAGCTTCCTTATCATTATTTAGATATAATTGAAATTTGGGACTAAAGAATGTGAGTACTGATGTTCAGCCAAACTATGAATTGGAAGTACATTTTGTTTGAGAAAATAATTTCAACTTTTATTTTTATTTTAAAGCTAATTGTAATTTTAATTTGTTTTTCTTTTTTCTCTTCAAATTGAGATGTATATAGAAAATGGATGGTGATATTACCACTTCTATATTTGATAATTTCATTGTATACATGATTTTTTTTTTGCATTATATATTTGCATGAATTTGTTAAAAAAAGAATTATCAAAACACGAATAATAAATATCCATTTCCCAAAAAATAAGAAGTAGAAACAAGAAACAAGCTTCTTTAGTTGTTTTGAACATAAAATAAGTTAAATCTAGTGGCAGCAACACTGTCATGTTATGAGTTGGCCGCATCACTCTAACAGATTGATTTGAAACAATTTAACTGAATGACATGCTTATTTATCAAATCCAATATATAAAAATGCCAACAAAATTACAAAATTGGGGAACCAAAATTACAATGATTTGCATCTTGTGATCACATGTATTTGATACTTCCTCAATAGTGGTTCTCAGTGGAAACACTGCTTCAGCAAATTCAATTTTTAAGGAAGAGAGCTGTGCACTGCTTCATGGTATCTTCAGGACTTGTAACTGAAAAGGAATGAATACATATGGTCTTATTTAAAATGAAATTGTTTCAGCATTCCATTGTAACCAAAACTCAGTCATTTTCATATGTTATGATTTAAGTTAGAAAGCAACTAACCTGTGTGGCCAAATGTCCTTTCTGATTCATAGATCTCATGGTCATTTCCACCCTGCTCAAAGAAAATTACAAAATAAGAATGTAGGAAATTAATTAATCTTCATCCTATGGTAACACCATAAAGTAGACATATAGCTTCAGTTTTGGGTTGCAACAGTTGGCAGTAAAAAATTTCAATAAATATATAAATTCTAAAAGCATTATCATTTTGGTAAATTATTTGAAATAGGTCCAAAATGGAGATAAAAAAAGTTCATGCAGTCTCCATAAACAGATAATTATTTGCTTGTTACAGAATTTTTTGCCCCAGCTCACTTTAAGGATTTTCACAGAGATGTAACATTGATAAATCATAGACAAAGGTTCGGTAGCGACTAGCGTTATAGAATTCAAAAATCTACAATGGTACAGAGTTACAGATGTGTGTTTGATACTCTACAGGTGTATTGCATAATAAACTTAAGGACTAACCTTGTAGGTTTTGTCACCAAAGAAGTGAATTTCGTTAAAATCTTCAAGGTATCTAAGGCAGTATGTTTTATCCCAACCTTGAGGGAAAACCTGAAGAGAAGATTCAAATTAAGATATATTCACTTATAACTTGACCATTAACACATTTGCCACATCAGCATGAAGATCATCACTTACATCAAAGCTTATCTGCCCTCCAATGGAAAATGTCAGATTAAAATGAGCAAACTTTTCACGAAGCACCTCAACCATTTTCGGACGAATGTTGTGAATCTGAGAACATGCGTTGCAAACTTTCAAAAGAAATATAGTATCAAATTATATAGACCGAAATTCTAATTAGCATTCACATGACCAAGATGTCTCACCTTGTCATACTTCTCAAATTCATCTCTTTCTTCTTGGCTGCAGTTTCGCCCGATTGGCGACACATTCAGCATTCCACTACGGAATTCTATGAATGTTCCCCTGAAAAGATTGTGACAAAACGTTATTTATAAGTTTCCTGCAATAAAAATGAAATGTATATGATTAACCTCTGAATATCGCTAACCTCTTAATAGGGATATCCAAGTCAGCAATGTAATGAAGTGTGAAATTAATAAATTCCTGCAACAAAATTATCCCCAAATGCAGTTAGGAGGTAATCAGCATGGTTGGCTCAGTCAATTCTATCAAGGATCGAGGTTTATGAGGTGTACCTGGGTTCCAATGAGGTTTCCTTCCTTATGAGCCACAAGACCATTCTCAGAAAATACATAATCATAGTCATTGGTAACTGCAACAGTAAGGGGTATATTCAAAAGATAGATCCTTTTGATTTCATTATAATAGCTTATCAAAGATGCATGATTTGACAAAAGTAGAGAAAAAATAAAAACTGAATTCTCAGCTTATATCAGCAAACATGATTCCCAACTTCAACCAATTTCAAAGAAGACAACAAAACAAACATGAAAAAGAAACCACATAATAGAATTAATTAGCATTAAGCAATGAGAAGGAACACTACAATCAATTTTCTCAAAGTGGTTTCGCATAACAAAATTATAGCATCAGAAATCTGAGATGCTTGTAGCTAACCTGTGCTGCCAAGTTGCTCAGATATCTTTACAAGGTCAGAACCGCCCACAACTCCAACTGTTACAACCTGTAGTAGGAAAAAGGAAAGGACTTTTAAAGCAGGTTCTATGAATGGTCACGTATGGATTAAGAAAAGAAATGCATGTAAACTTTTTTTTCCCAAAAATAAAATCCGGCTCATTTACCTTCCTTAGATCTTGCATGAACACCAACATCTCTGGAGTCACCACCTTGAATTCGAGTAGGAAACAATAAATAAAGGTGATGCAAGACTAAACAATCATAATAAATCCAGATTTCTAGTTTTCTTCAGCATTATGGTGTTATAGCATGCTATAATTAGTAGGCTTTGGATTCAGTAGCCTCTCCAAAGAGAGGCTATTGGTAGCCTCTTCATAGTTATAAAATAACCCCATGCATATTTTTTCATATTTAAAAAGTACTCATGCTTTGTTTTTTATTTCTTTTCAGACCTTCACTGTTCAAATAAGAGGAAAAGAAAGTACTGCCGCATCTCATTGCTGCCTTATCCTTTGAAAGAACTGCAACACCATTAATAAATTTTGATCCACCTCCATCATGTCCAATATAAACATTGACAATGGTGGTGATTGATGGATGATCTTGGTGAACGATCTTTGGAGTGTTGATTGAGCAACATGGGCTCACTTCTTCCTCTTCCTCTTGTTTCTCTTTTGTCATTGTTATTCCTTCTCTTTGCTCTTTAATTATTGAAATATATGATAAGTATTGGTGTCTTTATTCATACGAGTATGCTCTTCACTTTTTGAATAATCTAGGTTTATTCAATCAATTCATTAATTTCAATACAAAATAAAAAAAAAATATGACTTCAATTTGTTAAAAGATTATCTAGTTTCATAAAGAGACCCAGAGTCAAATTCAACATTGATGACTAGTTTGTGCAGCATTTGTAGCTGTTGGAAGTGGGAATGTTTTTCTTTTTCTTGGTTGAGAGTGGGCTCAGTTGGAATACAGAACTTATTTTTATGGACTTCTCATGGAGATAAAAAGTATTCATACAACTTCATGCCAAACAAATGAAACTACTGAACAGTGTTGATGGAAGTTGCAATAGTGAAGGCAGAAATGGAAGTTGGGATAATGCGTGTTAAAAAAGAAATAAAAAAATAAAAAGGAATACTTTCAAATATTAAAAGATATGTATCGGGTATATTTTATAATTGAATTTGAAGAGGCTACTAGTAGCTTTCTTTGGAGAGGGAAACCGAATCCAAACCCTAATTAGTAACGTTAAACTACTTGTAGACAATAAATCTGACTCAGAACACATCAAATTGCTCCATTAATATATTTTTTTTATCTATACAATAGTAATGCCATTGGCTCAAGAAGAAGAAATACCTTCCTTGGGGCTGTAAGAGTCCCATCAACATCAAACAATGCAATCAAACCAGGTTTCCGGGCAGCCATTTATTCTTATTATTAGCACCAAAACCTGCATAGTGTTGAACCCCTTCATCAAGGTTTAAGCAAAGATATGGTCAAAAATGCAAATCAACAACTTTTCCCCCTCAAAGGCAACTGTTTGCTTCATCAAGCAATAAAGACACAAGAGTATATGAACATTGTCCAAAACTTTATTATATCCTCCAGCAGCTACATAATTGAACTTGTATGGTAAACGCTTATTCATCAATAGTGCAAGATAATTGCAATCTTACAAGTTTTGCAAATGCTGCTTCGTCAAATAAGGAATTTTGGAAGAAAAAGGGAGTGAGAAGCTGGGAGCGTGCGATCTGAGCGAGAGAGAAGTGAGAAGTGAGAAGTGAGAAGAAGGAAATTAAGTTGAAGCAGATAGACCGTTACAATGGGTGGAAGCAAAGGAGTTGATGTAAAACGATTTGAGATCTGTGAATTGGACACAGGAAACTGCTTTCAGTGGGGCCTACAACAACACTAGAATGCAACCAAGGCGCGCGCGCAAAAACGTGTAGCGTACCGTACAATCTAGTTAAAGATGAAAACTGTGGTGTTTCTCAAAACTGGATCTCCCAAAGGTTTTTTTTTTTTTATTTCACACACATATTTTGATTATCTTTTGATTTGTGTCTTTGGTATTTTAAAATAAAACATTATTTTTGATATTTCAAATAAAAGATAAAACCTAAATTTTAAATATGTATTAAGTTAATTATTATTATTACTACGAACATTATTATTATTATTAAAACTGCAAGTTAGACGAATAGGATAGGTGATGCAGAGTAGGTTGCCAATTTACTATGATTGGATTAGATGGAAGCGAGTTGGATACCTACCAGTGCGGATAAGGCAATCAGATTAGGGTAATGCCAATTGAAAGTTTTATTTTAAGTTACTGATATTAAATTTTTTAATTTATTTTTTATATTAGAGAGTCCTTGATAGCAATTTGCTGGTGTAACTTGTAACTTGTAAGTCCTTTATGCCAAAGACAACCATGTATTTCGCAAAGATACAATTTTAATTTCTATTAATAATAAGTCGAAGGTCACTTTACTAGATAAGTAGTATATCCAATTTCTGAAAAAAAAAATGATCGATATAGAACTTATTTAATGTTTTTTCAAAATAAAATTTAGTAGATTTTTTAATTTTCAAGCATTTTGTGCACATCTGGTGGAGTAATTCGGAAGCATGAGGAGAGTGATGAGAAGTTACATTTGCACCTTAGCAAACAATGAATTCCTAATCAACAATGAATAACTTCTTGGCAATCTTCATTGCATTTTCTTGCTTCACACCACATGTCTCTTTAAATTTTGTCCTATTTCCATTATTACAACAATGAATAACTTTCAACTTTCCTTACTAGAAGCCAAAAAGGAAAGGGGGAAATTTTTTTCCTGAATTCCTAATCACTTTGAACCAAAATGGTGGCACTTAATTCATGTTAAGAGAGGAGGAGGCCCAGATAGGCCACCAATTGGAATAAATGGAAGATGGCATCATGGAATATGCTGTAATCCATCAATGGTAAGAAGGAAGTAATGTTTAACTTAAAATGCCCCTAACAAATCTTTAAAAGGGCTTGGATCCTAATTTCTATTGGATCTAGGAGTTAAGAGTGTGGGAATATAATTTAGGATAAAGTATTATTTTAGATCTCAATGTTTGGAGTGAATTTTATTTATTTATTTATTTTTATCTCAAAATATTTAAAATGACATCAATATTATTTTATTGTCAAATCTCTCACTAATAATTAATAGAATTAATGTATTGTTAATAATATTTTTGTTAAAGTTACGTTTGCTAAACTTTCTTCTCATATCTTTATCCTCTCAACAAATCTAAATTCCATTTTTTTACTCTCTTTTTATTTTCTTTTTACACTATTAATTTTCTAATGAACTTATTGAGAAGGTGAAGGTAGGAGAGACGAGTTGAACAAACTTAGCTTTATAAAAAATATTATTAATAATACGTACATTAATTTTATTAAGTGTTAGTGAATAATTTTACGGTGAAATAATATTAATATCATTTTAAATATTTTGAGATAAAAATTGGACGATTAAAATTTTAAAAATCAACATAAGATTCACCCCAAATATTACCCTATAATTTATTTAGTAAACTGAATAAGTGATATATAATAAGTTTTATAGTTAGTCTTCTATCTACTAAAAGAAGAATTCCGACAAAACTAGAAATGAATAATGGCTTTTTTATATATTTAAATATAGAAAAAACTTTAATTCCCAGAATACGCACTAAATGGAAACATTTCTGAAATACGCAGGGCCATCTCATCGGCGGCGTCCGCGAAATGGAGAAGCAAGTCAACTCGCGACCGGCGGCCGCGAATTGGAGCTGACAGGAGCAGCTTTTCCGTTTCGTGCATGGCAGGAACGAAATGACCCATTCCACCCCCGGCGCACACGAGTTGGACCATGTCAAGACCTGCGCCAGCGAAATGGGGGCAATTTGCTTCCGGTGGACACGAAATGGAACATGCTGCAAGCGGCGGACACGAAATGGAAGGCTTCGTGTGTGGCGCCCACGAAATGGGTGCAAGGTGGCAACATCAAAAAGCGTACCTCACATGCATTGGGTATGTTGGGTGGCAGGGGACACTTGGAAATAGAGCCAACACAATATTAAAGAGTGTGGGGAGGGGACCTCATGCACGGTTCAAAGGTAGTGGGGGTTTAAAAAAAAAAATTTGTTGAAGGGGTAAAAGAAAGCTGGGTGCAGGTGGGTTTGTGGTGGTGAGTTTGGAAAAAAAAATTTACTTAATATGAGTGGGGGTGGGGTTAATGCGGATGAGAACTTGAATCGGTTGGACGAACTTCATATAGCAGCACATTTATTCCATAAGGTTAGTTTACGTCGTTAAGCTCGGTGATGTTGTTAACGATTTTTAGAAATATTTTTTTCGATATTAAAAATTTGTTATAGTATTTTTAATTATTGTCTTTCTTGCTACCTTATGTTGCAGCCCACACGTGTTCTTACTCCTCATGGAACACTGGTTGATGTTTACATGATAGATTCTGCGGATCCAATCATGGAAACTAGGCAGCAGAGGCTCGAGCCATATCTTAGACGCACCAGATTTTACTATGCCTCTTTGATCAAGCGCTTTGAGTACGACAATCCACTTATTAGTGCGTTTGTCGAACGTTGGCGACCGGAGACACACACATTCCACCTCCCGTGGGGTGAGTGTACGATAACCCTAGAGGATGTTGCAATGCAGTTAAGTCTACCTGTTGACGGTCAGCCTGTGAGTGGTACTTTGAGGTCATGGAGCAAGTTTCACCAAAGAGATATTTGGGAATGGTGTCATGAACTGTTAGGTGAGGTTTCCGCCGGCCACATAGGAACAACAAAATTCAACATCAGGTTAAAGTGGCTCAGAACTCGTCTTCAGCAGATGCCGCTTGACTTAGAAGATAATGGCCTCATGCAGTATGCACGTTGTTACATACTTTACTTGTTGGGAGGTGATAGAAGAGAGATTTTATGCCAATTTGGAAAAATAGATAAAAGTAATTCCGTTGTGAGTATAGTCCAAACTGGCAATGGATCCTCTTAATCGAAATTCAATTCAAAAGATGTCACAATTCAATACAAAAATTACCGAGAGTATTTAGACTCTCGGGTCGTTCTCCCTAGGAACTAATGCCAATGAGTGCACATAATTTAGGTTGTGGAAGGCAAAGGGTTCTCAATGATAAAAAAGCAATAAAGAAATAAAGAGATAAAAGAACAAGACAAAATTGCAATTAATAAACTAACAAAGGAATAAAAGAACTATGTATATAATATAAACAAGTAAAACTATAAAGTGATTGAAAAGTGGTTTAAAACATAAATGAAACATTGACTTGGGATGAGTCATGGAATCCCTTCCTTGCCATAACCACAACTATGATAATTAACATGAGTTAATCTCGCCTAGTTAACCCCAAACATCGAGAAGTAAGTCAAGCAAGCATAATTGACCTTAATCCATAAGTTCTAACCAACTTACCAAACTAGTTGATAAAAGACTAGCTTTAATGGAAACAAGAATCAACTAACTTCCCAAGAATTATCACTAAATGTTGGACATTATGGCTCTAGTAATCCATAAACTCATTTTCCCCAAGTCAAGGGGTGAAAATTATCCCATAATCAAAATTGACATTTCATCAAACACATAGTGGGCATAAACATAAAACATAGCAAAATTGGTAAATTAATGAAAGTTATGAACCATAAATGACCAAAATCAATAAAGACAACTCAAGCAAACATATAAAAGCCATCAACATTAAATTAAACAACTAGGAATCCAAAATTGCAAGATTATGTAAATTGACAAAGAAAATTGAAATAGATAAAAATGTAGCACAAGTAATGTAATTAAAAGAGAAATTAAAGAAATACTTACAATACAATTGCTAGAATCTAAAATCAAACTTGAAGTATAAAATGCTACAAACCCTAATTAAAATCCTAAGAGAGAATTTCCTAATCTACACTACTCCTACTCCTACTATATGTTTTTCTTATTCTAAAATGGTTCTCCATTGCTATGTGTTGTTGCTCCCTTAATATAGCCTCTTGAACCAGCCTCAAGCCTTCAGAAATGGGCCAAAAGAAGCCCCAAATCGCGAGTGCACGTGCATTTTTAATGAAGGCATGCACTGGGACCTGTGCGGACACACAGACCTGTGCGTCTGTACACTTCGCCAAATTTCCACTTGTGCACACGCACAGAGGGTTGTGCGCACGCACACTTCGCGATGCTCTGGAGTCGCTCTGCTTGGCTTCTTGTGCGTACGCACGGGTAGCTATGCGCACGCACGCATGCTGATTCCTTCTGTGCGTACGCACGCATGGCTGAGCTCTCCTCCTTTGTTTTCTTGATACTTTCTCCCAAATGCATGCTCCTCTTCCATTCCCACTAAGCCATTCCTACCTTATTCATCTGAAATCACTCACAAATAACATCAAGGTATCGAATGGAAGGTAAATGGAATAAAATTAGTCAAAATAAGTGCAAAAGAGCATGTTCTCATAATCAAGCACAATTTAGGGAGAAAATACAAAAGCATGCTATTTTAGTGAATAAGTGTGAGTTTATGTAATGAAATCTATTCGAATCAAACCAAAATACATCGTCAAATATGGATTCATCAACTCCCCCACACTTAAACAATAGCATGTCCTCATGCTAAACACATACAAAGGAGAAGGATAAAAGGGAAACAACTTATTGAATGCACTATCTATATGCATGTATCTATGCTATATACTAGCTATATATATCTATCTATAATGTCCTATTGATTTGGTGCAAACAAACAAGAAAATTTCCAATCAAGTATATAAACATATAGGGCTAAGGAAAGAAGTAGCTCAATGCAAGAAAAATCTAGAGAATTGATTCAAGTTTCAAAATGAAGCAACTTGCAAGAATGCATGACAAGAGGTAGAGGAACATAGAATTGAGTAATTGAACCCTCACTAGGTGTATGTACACTCTAATCACTCAGTGTTTAGGGTCAATTCACTCAAGTCTCCTCTAATCATGCTTTCAAGGAATTGCTTTTCATCTAACAATCAACAAGTATTTGATGTATGTATGCAAGTATCATGAGGTCTTTAGAAGGTTGTAATGGGGTTGGGGTAAGGGTAGGATGAGTATATGGCTAAGTAGACTAAATGATTGAATCTTTGATTAGCTCAAGTACCCAACTCAACCTATATCAATCAACCCACAAAAAATGCATTCTAACCACCCATTACTTCTTTTCACACACATTCATGCCTTAGTTTCTATTCAAAACACATATGCATTTCTTATTCATCATTTTTTTCTCTTTTTTTCTTTGGGGTTACTTTTGTCCCATCTTATTACTATATTTTTCTTTCATTTTTTTTTCTATTTCTTTTTCTCTTTTCTTTTTTTAATGACAAATGCATATGGTTAAAGCAAATTGATACATGAATGTGCACCCATTTTTTTTTCCAAATTTTCAATGAATACTCACAACAACATTTTTCTCTACCAATGCTTTCCCAAAAATTTTCCCCACACTTAAATGACACACATTCTTCAACCTAAGCTAATCAAAAATACAATTCAAGGTAATTCATGGTTTTCTGCTTAGGGTTGTGATGTGCTAACAATTAGAACAAAGGGGATTAAAAAGCTCAAAAGGGGTTAACAAAGGTAGATGCAAGGGTAAGTCCATATGGGTGAGTGAGTTTAATTCAAAAATGGCTTCAATCATGCTAAATGCATTCAAGACATCAAACATCGGAAGTAAAGAATCAAGCAAAACCAAGATCACAATCATAGAAGTAGAAAAATCACACTATGAACAAAATTAGTGGTTAGAATGTGTAACCACTCAATATAGCTCAAAATCTCACAAGGTATTTGTTCTTTACTCTTCTATGTTTCATAAAAATCATTCAAGCAAGTTTGAAAATAGTTTTCAAATCAATGCAATAGAATGCCCTTGAAGCAAAATTTTTAGAAATCTTTGTTGTTTTTCGCCAAAACTTATTTCCTATATGTATGTATGTTGTGATGGATGCAAGTTTTCAAAATTTTCCTAGTTTTATTCCTAATTTTCAACAATAAAAAACTAACATGAACAATTAGGATAAAATTGAACTAGGTGCTATACTATTCACATCATCCAATCACAACTTCTATCTATAAATATATACCATGCAAATGCAACATATATATATTAACTAGAGTAAGGATGCAATAGTAAAGAAAATACTAACAAATATCTACAAGAAACATAATAAAAGTAAATAAAAATAAAGTGAAAAGTGTTCGGAAAAGAGAGTTTACGCCCCAAAATGACGAATCCTCCCCCACACTTAAGCTTTGCACGGTCCTCTGCGCACGAACACAATCTGGAGAGAATGTCTTTCAAGTTCCTCCACCTTTAGTTGGCGGATGTTGTGGTTCCGGGTTGCTGTATACATAAGTGAACAACAATTGAGGAAAAGATCATATGAGTGTGGTATGATAAAAGATAATGTGTGTATTCTAAGTGTGCGCACACTTTAGAACAGACACATTAGCCGGGTAAAGCGGTGTACACACAATCTAAAGAAATAGCATACGTTCCTCAATTAAATTGCCTAGGTTGCAAGTAAAGAATAAGCAAAACTTAAGGTACAAGCAACCCTAGGTAACCACAACAGTGAATTGAATCTATGAGAGATTGGTTATCGATATTGTGTAAGTGAAAGTGCAAGATTGATAAAATAGCACAACAAGCAATAACCAATGCAATGAGGAAAAGAAAACTACTTATTCATCATGAAACACAAAGAAAGAGTCACATGGTATATGTACTTATTACAAAAAGTGATACACTTGATAGCAATCAAGTGAAGTCACTCAAACAAATGCCAAGCATTAACAAGGAGCAAGTACCAGTCATGTGATAAATTTAACATGGAAACCATGATGAACAAGTAATTTCAAGTCAATTCACTTAAGTCCATATGCACTTATAAAAGTTTCACCTAACATGTAACAAAATGTAAATGTGTGCGTGCGCACCTAAGTGTACACACGGGTAGCTGTGCGCACAGACGCATGCTGATTCCTTCTGTGCGTATGCACGCATCCTTGTGCGCACGCACGTATGGCTGAGCTCTCCTCCTTTGTTTTCTTCATACTTTCTCCCAAATGCATGCTCCTCTTCCATTCCTACCAAGCCATTCCTACCTTATTCATCTGAAATCACTCACAAATAATATCAAGGTATCGAATGGAAGGTAAATGGAATAAAATTAGTCAAAATAAGTGCAAAAGAGCATGTTCTCATAATCAAGCACAATTTAGGGAGAAAATACAAAAGCATGCTATTTTAGTGAATAAGTGTGAGTTTATGTAATGAAATCCATTCGAATCAAACCAAGATACATCATCAAATATGGATTCATCAGGAGGCGTGCTTCTTCCAGACAAGGCCAACAACACGGTGCATGTTCAATATCTGCCGTTATTGGCTGACTTTGATGCCATCGGTACCTACAGTTGGAGTAGTGCCGTCCTCAGCTGGTTATACCGTGCTATATGCCTAGCAACAAATTACAGTGTTGAGGGTATGGCCGGGTGTCATACGTTACTCATGTCATGGATATACTATAGATTACCTTTTTGGGCATCGAATGTGACGACGCTATACAGTTTTCCTTTAGCCACGAGGTATGTTATCAGTATTATGTCCTTTATGACTTCTATCAGTTATCCTTTGAGGCTGGATATTCATTTTTTTTAATTTTGTCGTTCCACAACAGGTGGGAAGGGAAAAAAGGACAGAATGACTATGCTGAGCAGCGCCTACTGAGGCACCGTCTGAGATTGGACAATTTGCAGGTGGATGAGGTTGGTGCTGACTGTTATTAATATCTTTCCAATAAAATACAAATGTGCATTGTGTGATGGGGTTGGTGTTTTTTGTAGTTTATATGGCAACCGTACATGGACCCCTGTATTCTGTCTAGAGTTCCGGTTGAATTTCTCGGCCACCCACATGGAGATTTTTATACCGCCATTGTGCCGCTAATATCTGCGCCTGTGCTTGCTGGCCCTTCACGACGAATAACTCATTCATGCGATGGTAGGTAGACTTCACAATTGCACACACCGGAAGATTTCTGGTGCCCTTGAGGACGAAGTTGATACACTCGGAAAGATTGGTCGTCATATGACCATATCGTCGGCCCTCGTCCAAGTGCTGCAGCCATTTAGGTGGCTCTAAGCCTCGGATCCAACCCATCATCTGAGGAGATGTCACAGGATCCTCGCTACTTATTAACTCAAGGTAGTACTGCACCTGCTCTTGCATCTTCGAATACGCGGAATTAACCAGGTGTCTTTTGGCCTCCTTACTCTTGAAACTTGTTGCGAAGTTGGAGGCAATATGTCGTACACAGTACACATTGTGGTTCCAGCCACATCCTTCGCGCTCCAATGCGGCCTTTATTGCCACATGCTTATCCGAGATCAGCAAAACTCCTGGCCGAGTTGCTACATGTCTCTCAAATTGGTGAGGAAGAAGTACCATGAATTTGTGTTCTCTCTTTCGACAAGTGCGAAAGCGACATGTAGAATGTTGTTATTTCCGTCCTGTGCTATACCCATGAGAAGGGTGCCTGCGTACTTACCATACAAGTGTGTACCGTCCACGGACACCAGGGGCTTACAGTGCCTAAAAGCTTGAACACATGAAGGGAACGACCAGAAAACTTGGTGAAGCATGACACTATCACGATCTAGAGTGTTCCTGACATAGTACGGCCACGTTTGGAGGTCAACAATTGTCCCTGTTGCAAAAATCTTTGGTTTGTCAAACAAGAAAACGAGCAAATTGACACTCAATAGAAAAGACCAAACGATGGTAAATTGTAACTAATACCTGGGACGAAAGCTTGCAGCGCATTGAAGTATCTACGCAGCTGGTCATACGAATCGTCTCAATCACCATAGATCCTTGCAATTGCCTTCTGCTTCGTGTGCCAAACCTTCTTGTAAGACACCTTGTACCCGTACACTGACTCAACCGATCCTTGCAACACCTTTACACAAATTGTCGCATCAGTATGCACCATGGGAAATATGTGCTAGCAGATCACATTGCTATAAAGTTGAGTGTGGTCTTGAGACATTGAACTTGCCAAACAAGTATGAGGCCCTTCGTATTTTCGAATTTCCTAAAATCTAGAAGACCTTGTTTTCGCAACCCGTACCATCCAATGGCATTGATCCCCGAACTGTTTGCATCGACAAACATACCGACTTTGGTCTGACTCTACCACCTTATATTCTGCATTCTTACGGATGTTGTAGTTTTTGACTGCCAGCATCGTTGTTTCCCGGTTAAGAAACTTCAACCCTATCTCCAGCTCCATCTCGACTGACACAGCATAGCTGCTCGGTCTATCCTCTGTGTTGCTCAAATGCATTGCTCCAAGATTTAAGGACAAGTAGTATGCTAGTATGCTGGAGGATATACCACCACCTACTGGTTCGACACGTGTTGGAGGAACAAAGTCGCCATGCAGAGGCTGCATTTCCCGTACGGCTTCTGCCTCATCATCGCTCTGCATTTTGTTCCGGCGTAACAAACGCGTTGAAGCTTGGACTACGGGTCCTACTGCTATCCCGACCCGGAACAAAATCAGCCGCTCCCAGATTTCTGACACCCTCTACATTATTGGAACTGGAAGAGCTTCCACCAATATCCTAAAGATTCAGACAAAGCTCCAATGAATAGATGTTTCCTATGCTGCGATGATAAGAAAACATCATCGACACATGCTGATCACATTTTATCTGCATTTTTTTATACACGAACGAGTTGGCCACCACAACAGGCATCCTGTAAGTCAGCTTCGTGATTTCTTTTTTCCCCACCATGCCGGTATGCATCAGAATCAGATTCTTCAGATCTTGCAACGATGTCTGTGGCGGAATCATTATCCATAGTGGATCGTCGCATACAAATGTAATACCTTCTGCCGTATGAGAAATTTCTGCATTAGGATATATAATCACATAAACGTTCTCCGAAGCCATACATAAAGCAACCCAATCTTAACAATGGAAGAATTTTTAGAGAGAAAGAAGCTTGTGAGGTTCAGAACAATTTCAGAGACTTAGAGAAGAATAGAGATAATGCCTTCTTCGGTGGAGGAAGCAGCGTTTATATAGCCACAATGAGGTCCCAATTCGTGTGCAGTACACATAAGGTGCCTCATCTCGCATGCACTAACAGTGAAATGGATCCAATTCGTGCCCGCCGCCCCAGAGTTTCCCATTTTGTGGATGTCAGCCACTAATTGGCTTCTCCTCCATTTCGCAGGCACCGTACTAGACATGGAAGCTGTCCGTGTCAGCTCCAATTCGTGGCCACCAGGAGTGAGTTGGCATGCTTCTCCATTTCGTGGGCGACGCCTATGAGATAGCCCTGCGTTTTTCATAAATGTTTTAATTTGGTGCGTATTCCGGGAATTAAAGTTTTTTCTATATTTAAATATATAAAAAAAGCCAATGAATAATAGGCTTTCGGCCAATGGATACTCAAAGATTTAGGGCTAGTGGATCTAAAAAAATTATAATTTAGTAAGTAAAGAAAAACATTGCACCACTTACAAAATCTTGTTTTGTTGTTCAACACTTGTTCCCAAAGGAAACTAAATTTATTTGCCACAATACTCTAACCTAATTATCTTTCTAAATTATTTAAAGAAATTGAAATCTCATGTTACATACTGAAAATAAGATTTCTCATGAATAAGTGCTTCATTGAACATGGTTCCTTTCAACCATAACAAATTTTGCTTGTTTTAATGAACCTGGCTTATTATCAACTCTCTTGAATTAAGTAAAATAGAACAAATGAACACCAAAAAGACTAATCAATCCTCATCAAACAATGCTGATACTAATTGAAGCCTTCTGATCAAAACAACGAAACTTTATTTCGGACGAAGAAGAGACCAAACTGTTATAAAAAGTAACTCATCCTAATTCCTATGTGTGGCTTATCTGTTATAAAAAGTAACACCACATCAGTTTTTGTGTCATAAAGTAAATAGGAATTCAGTATCTCTCTCTTCTCCATTAGGAAGAACTAACTTTAGTCCCTATTGTGATCCCACTTAATTAATTAATTAAAATACTTAAAATTAATGTAATTATTTTTTTAATAATATTATTTAAATTTATAAATTTAATAATAATTTATTATTAAAAAATATTAATATTAAAAAATTCATATATAACAATAATACATAATATATAATTCGGGATTACACTAATTTGTAAAATTACTTAATACAAAGAAAAATATAATTAAGCTCTATAGTTGACGACAAGCATTGTGAAATTGTCATACGTGTTCAATCAAGTCCTCTTTCAATTGTCTATGTTGCTGCCTATTTTGAAGTTGGGCATTTATTTGGAGAAATTGATGGTATGGAAGAGAGTGTTCTTCCCCCTTTCCTTTCTATTTCAGCGTGTAAGAGTGTTATGTGAGGAGAGAGAGTGTTAAAAATTAGGATTTTAGGTTTAGTTTAGTTGGGCCAAGGGCCCACTATGGGTCCGGTTGACCCGGTTTGGTTCGTTCGGTCCAATCTTGGTCCGATTTCTACAAAATTGGTATCGAAATTCTCGACTCAATCTCTTCTATCATATTAAACCATAAAAATCACATTTTTTGCTTTCTATAATAAATTCTCATTTATGGGTTAATTAGCCATTAATTAACCGAATTTTACATAGTACTCTGTTACATTCTCGATGAAATAGTAACCTTTTCTTCTTGATCTTCATTTGCTATCCGTAAAAAGTCATTCAATAATTATCTCTAAGCTATAGCTTCACAGATTGACATCCATAGTATCATCATTTTAAAAATTATATTTTATATTTTTTACGCAATACTCTTTCCTTCTTTTTTCTTTCAATTGCATTCTATAAATACAGCACTACAAGGATTTTTGCATTTACAAAAACATATGGTTAAGTTTATAAATGTTGTTGTCCTCTTCACCAGTTTCATTCATGTTACTTTTAATAAAATAGTTACATTTGTGTATCTCTAGAAGATTTATTTCCCCAAAAGGTATTTGCATTTTTCTTTTATTAAACTTTCATATCCAGCTTCAGTTCATTTATTGTTTTAGTTCTTACTTCAGTACTACCAGTCTGTGCTATTTATCTTGCTAGAATAATTCACATTTTCTCATATCGGATGGAGACCCAACAAAGCTCTCATAAATTGGTGGAAGAGAGTCGTATTTTTTACCTATATATCAACCCATTTTTGGTATTATATGCTCCCTCACAACAAGAACCTTTTCGTTATTGATTTTTATTTATTTAATATTTCTGGTTTGTTCCTAATGTTTAGTTGATTCCATACATATTCATACATAAATCTAATTTTATATTATGGTTACAGAACATCCATGAGCTTCCCAGCATATTTTACAAAGAGTACAAGAAATTCTTTGAGGATAGGGGTGAGCACGGGTCGGGTTGGTTCGGGTTTAAGGTTAAATTAGAACCGAACCAATTGAATTATAATTGGTTCGGTTTGGTTCATATTTATATTTTTTTTTGTGTACTCGAACCAAACCAAATTGATTGAAAACGGATTGGTTCGGTTCGGGTAATTAGATACCCGATGAAATATAAATTCATAAAAAAAAATAAAAAAATAAAATTTTTATCTTAAAAAATCTGTAAGTATAATAAACATGTAACATTAATAAAAATAATCCAAACATGTTAAACACCAAATACATTAAAAACTAAACACATTAAAATCCAAACATATTAAACACTAAAGATATTAAAATCCAAATATATTAAAAGGAATATATATTTTTTAAATTTTTATTTAATTAATATATAATCGGATCTACATGTTGGTTCGGGTTTCGCACCCCCAAAATTGTTACCCGAATCAATTGCTAGAGAGAGTCATTGGTTTGGTTCGGGTTGGACCCGATTATCCGTTGGTTCCAAAACCAATTTAATTGGTTCGGTTTGTGTTCGGACGGATAATCGGGTACCCGCAACCGTGCTCACCCCTAGGTATGGTGCAAAATCTTTCTCTCCCAGCTGAGGTTGTGATAAGCCATTTTCGACATCATCATACTCTAAGTTTTGAGCAAAATTTCCTGCATAAGTGTCTCTTTCATCCTCAACAATCATATTATGCAATATAATACAAGCTCTCATTATGTTGGCAAGCTTCTTCTTTTCCCAAAAGCGAGCTGGACCACGTATAATTACAAAGCGTGCTTGTAACACTCCGAATGCTTGCTCCACATCTTTTCTTTGCCCTTCTTGGTATTATGCAAATAACTTGCGTTTTTCCCCATGTGGCTTTGAGATTGATTTGACAAATGTGGCCCATTCAGGATAAATACCATTTGCTAAATAGTATCCCATAGTATAATTATTACCATTAATAGTATAATTTACCTCCAGAGCACGGTCATTTAGAATATCATCGAACAATAGAGAACGATCTAACACATTGATATCGGTATTTGAACAAAAAACTCCAAAGAATGCATGTCATATCCAAAGGTCTGAAGATGCTACAACCTCAAGTACTATGGTTGCAACCCACGATAACCACTCATGTACATACCTTTCCATGTCTTTGGACAATTTTTCCATTACCAATGCATGAAGTTAATGCTACCTAACATGCCAGGAAAGCCACGACCCTTCGCCAATTGTAGCATGCGTCGTACATCATTTGGATTTGGTTTTCACAAGTATTCATCCTCGAACACCGAAATGACACCTTCAACAAATTTTTTCAAGCATTCAATTGTAGTGCTCTCGCTTATGCGCACATAATCATCAACAGCATCAGCTGCTACGCCATATGCTAACATCCGTATTGCAGCGGTACATTTTTGGAGTGGTGACAAGCCTCTTCTTCCAGTTGCATCAACCCTCTGTTGGAAATACGGATAGACGTTTGAGAGAGCGTCTACTATCTGAAGAAACACATATCTTCTCATTCGAAATCTCCGTCGGAAAATGTCAGCATTATACACTGCTTCATCTGCAAAGTAATCTTGGAAAAGGCGATCATGTCCTACTTCTCGATCTCTGTTGATCCATCTACGAGGAGTTTGGATAGAGCTTCTATCGATATATTCTTCTTTTGAATCTTCGAATAAACACTCATCGATCCAATGATTCATGAGTGTGTTATCTTGCCGTCTTCTTTTGCCATACAAAGCCTCATTAAACATATCATCAAAATTTCTAGCCATATCTTGAAATGTAATTTTTAGTACTCTTTCGAGGTGAGAAACAAGAGTTGAAATGGAGTTGCAGAGTCATTGATAGTTGATATTTATAAGTGTGTCTGCAACAAGTATCTACTTTTCAACGGCTAGTTTTACAACAGCTACTTAACGGCTAGTTTTGCAACGGCTACTTAATGGCAAGTTTTTTCTTGTCTAAATTTAAAACAGCTAGTTTTGCAATGGTCACTTTCATGAACAATAACGACACAATAATATTGACTAATTTGAAAAGTTACATCAGAAATAAATAAAACAGATTACATCACATACCAGTAATACGCAATAAAAATAAGAACATACTACATAACTTTACAAATACAAGGAACTATTAAATAAACCACTTAGCGATTATTTTCTCACATGCAATCTCATGAAAAGCTTGTCGTTTTTTACTCATTGTAGACGTGTCAGCATTAAGTATTTGCATATCCATTTCCCCTTTCCTTAGCCATCCTTTTCATTTTTCTTTCTTTTGCATTTATCTCCATTTTTTTTAATATACATCTGAGTTTGTAATTCTTGTTCTTTCATTGCCGCTTGAATTTGTAACTCCTTCTCTTTGATTGCCATAATCTTTGTTCTATGTTTCCTCTTCTCTTCTCTTTCTTTTTCCCTATCTATTAGTTCCTTTTCTCTAACATTCTTAATATCTTTCATGAGGGATAGTTTTGTAACAACCGATGATTTCTTTTCGCTAAGATCTTCAGACATTTGTGCTTTTTCCTTACCTTTTTTCTTGCTCTTCTTTGATCCTTGTGGGCGAACGGGAGAGTCCACACCGGGTTTATCAGCCAACGGTATTTCTAGGTTTGATGAGGATGAGTATGCTCCAGTTGCACTAACTTCGGTTCTCTTTAAGCCTCCACTCTGTGTAGGTAGTTGGCTTCTCCATTTTTGCTCCAAACGAAGCATGTTCCAATGCCTCTCAAAAGTGAATTTTTGACCATAATTTGTGGAATAAAATTTATAGGCCAACTCCTTTATATCATCAGCGTTCGAACCACTCCTTATATTTCGACTAGCTTGATCGTAGCAACCAGCAAATTGTGCAACAGTTTTGTTGATCTTATACCATCGTTTCTTACATGCAACTACCCCCTTGTCATGTCGGAACAAAATTCTACACAATAGCTGTGAATTCGACTCCAAAATGTTTCTCCCTTTTGATCGGTACCAACTATAGGTCAATTGAAACATTTAACCATGCACTAATCAGCATCTTATCATCTTTTCAATGCCAGTGTTAAATACTATCTTGCCTCCGATCTTCAATATCATCATCATTGAGGTCGATAGCATCTAATCCACGAGGGTTGGCAAAATCTGAATTTTGCAAATTTGGACTAGATTGTATAGGAGTATGAGAGGATGGGTTAAAAGAGCCACCAACACCAGATGAGTTATGTCTTGATGCACTGAATTGAGTTGGAAACGGTAAGCAAGTTAGAGTAACATTTTCGATAGAGGGGTTAAATATGGCTGAAAATGAAAAATGCGGTGTTTGTGAATTTTGATTTTGTGGTTGGAATATAGGAAATTGATTATTATAAGGAGCTTGAAAATTGAAATTAGAAAGATTTTGTGGATTTGAATTTTGAAATGTATTTGGTAGTGTAAAGTTTTGATTTGGAACTTGAGAGTTTGAGATTTGAGATTGTTGGGTATTTGGAATTTGAGAAAAGTTTTGTAAGTAATTGAAAAAAGAGTTGAATTGATTTGGATCCATTTTTTCGAACAAAAAATAATATCAGCAGAACTTTGATTTCTTAAACTTGGAAGAAGATGAAGACGAGTAGAAGACAGTGTGAGAATAGAAGTGTATCTAAGTGGTATATATAGAGTAATAAAATATTAATTTATTAATAATAACGGTAACATAATAACGACTAGTTTCCAACGGCTAATTTTGCAACGGCTAGTTTTACAACGGCTAACTAATATATATA
>NC_029787.2:22125936-22127197 GCF_000816755.2 Arachis ipaensis
AAATTTATTAATATAATTTTTTATATTAATTATGATTTAAATAATTAATATAAATTATTAATTAAATAAAAATATAATTATTTAATATAATTATTTAATTAATTAAAATTTTATATAATTATTTATTTTTATAATAACTTGTCATTTGGCAAGTTATTATTGGTTATCACAAGTCCTCATTTAGAGGGACTTTTGTCTCTTAAAAATCATGCGGAACCCTTCTTCTCTTTCCTCCAACGATTAGTTTCTATGTTTATCAGAAAAAGTGTTATTGAAACGCGAGCGTTGGGTTGGTTTCTATGTTTGTTTATCAGAAAAAATGTTAGTAGAACGGGAGCGTTGGAGTTGCTCTTACAACACTCTCTGGCACCTTCTTCAACACTAGGTTGCGTTTAATTTTAAGGATAGGATAAGTTAAAATATTGATAATAAAATATAAAGAATAAAAATACAAAAATTAGTATTTTTATATTTTATTTAGTGATAAATTAAAATAAATTATTAAAGTTTAATTTATTTTCATTTTTTTATTTAAAAAATTTAAAAAATATATAATAATAAAAAATATAATTATAAAAAATTAATAAAATAATAAAATAATAAAAAATAAGTTGTGTTTTTAATTAATTTCATGTTTCATCTGTCAAACACGATTTTATATCTCAGTGTCTCATGTCTATAAACAAACAGTCAAATACAGCCTAAGACTCATTCTTGTTAATATTATTATAAAGGTTTAATTACTCTGTTAGTCTCTATAGTTTCGCAAAATTTTCAATTAGATTCCTATACTTTTTTTTCTTTTAATTGGATTCCTGTACCAATTTTTTTTTTCAATTAGTCCCTCTTAGCAGTAATTGACTTAATTTTATAGGGACTCAACTAAAATTAAAAAATTAGTATAGGGACCCAAATAAAAGAAAAAAAAAGTGTAGAGATTCAATTAAAAAAAAATTTTGGTGCAAGGACTTAATTAAAAGGAAAAAAAGTACAAGACCTGATTAAAAATTTCACAAAATTATAGAGACCAACAGAGTAATTAAACCTATTATAAACTAGACTAAGACTTGCATAATACCTGAAAAGATAAATTAATTATGATATATGATATAAAGAGAAATATAATGAACCATCAAAATCTATTTTTTTTGTCATTATTTACTCATCTCTTTTAGTTTAGTAATTTAATAATATATTTTATCTCATATTTTTAAATACTGATGACTACCTGATAGTCAAAAATAATAAATTTTATTTATGA
>NC_029787.2:22127430-22132972 GCF_000816755.2 Arachis ipaensis
TACTTAAAATTATTGTACGAGAAGTTAATATTAATTTTTTATTAAATGTATCATTATCATAGATGAATTGAAATTTTGCAGGGGATTCAGGAGAAACGGAGAAAGAGACCCCTCCCTGCGGAACGCTGACATTTGCGCGCGTTGTTCAATCCAAACCTCATTCCATGTCACTGCACGCTTTCAAGGAAACTCTACTAAGACCTTGCACCACAACCCAACAACAACAATCTTCTTCTTCTTCTTCTTCTTCTTCTTCTTCTTCGCTATCAATTTCCCAAAGCCAAACACGCCCTTACTCCTTAAGAAGACGACGCCGACGACCACACAATTTCTTGGCCGCCGCTTCAGCTCCACAATTCGGTTAAGAAGCGAGAACCGGAGGAGAAAGAAGCTGATGATGGTGATGACGAGGATGGAGAAGAACAGGAGGAGCTGCAGGTGAAGAGGGGAAAATTCGGAATAGCGAAAATTTCACAGTTTCAGTTTGATCACACTGGACCGTTTGAGCCTCTTGTCCTTTCTTCAGGTGGAGAAGTTCCAGTCATTCAGGTTCCCCTTTACTTATAGCATTTTTAAGTTTTTATGCAATTAATTGAATGCATTAATTGACATTGTTTATTGGGGCTTTCTTATTTATTGGTATATTAGTTCCAAGTTCCAATCTTGCAAAGTGTGCTCTTGGAACACATTTAATGTACGCTCGAGTAACATTCACAATCAATAATTTACTGCTTTCATGTAATTTTTAAGCTTTAGAATAAAAATGTGTGATTGTAGATGTTATTGGAGCAAGTATTTCTTGGTTGAATTTGTGCATTGGCATTGGCATTGGCATTTATCAACCAGATACATACTAGTATTTCTAGGGTTTATCAACTTAGAATACTTACTAGCATTTATCAACTAGAATACGTACCAGAAGTAAAACAAATCAGTTGGATGTTTACGGTAAATAGATTGCATAATGGCAGGTTCAAGTGGGTCACCTAAAGATTACTAGGTTTTATATTTGTTTTTGGATAGTCTATTCTTTATTTTAGTTTAGCATGTTCCTGATTATGAACTTACATGTTTTTTGGCCAAAAAAGAAATGGTGTAGTGCTCATATATGTGACTGAGTGGTGCAATATTTAGAGGAATTGCAGATAAAAAATTTGAAACACTTTGATAAATGATATTAGGAGTGTAGAGATTTGAAACACAATTGAGATATTTACTGTGAGGTGCTGATCGGATTTCAGGTTCCAGCATCTATAAATTGTAGACTACTTGAGCATCAAAGAGAGGGAGTGAGATTTCTGTATGGTTTGTATAAAAACAATCATGGTGGTATCCTTGGAGATGACATGTAAGTTACATCTTATCACTTGCTCCTCGCACTCTTTTGCCTTTTTTATCTGGTTGCATTTCTTTCTTCTGGTTTTTTCCTCTACTACTCTATGTGGTTATTTCAGCACCATCAAATGCATTATATATTGAAAGGGGTGTGTGTGTGTGTGTGTTTGCAAAAATTCTGATTTTGAAAAATCTAACAGGTAGGGTTCTATTACAATTCAAATAATGATTTTTTTTCTTTTGGTTGTTTTGTCCAATCACATGCTCATAAAACAATGGTCATGCATGGATATTATTCAAATTTTAGTGCATGACTGCATGCAACACTGTTAATTGAGAACCCTGTGAAAAATTTCGTTTTTACTCATGGGCCTGTGTGAAGTACATGTTCATGACTTCTCCTTAGAATATAGATCACAAGAACTGGCAGCATCTTCAACATAAAATGATATCATGTTTTTAAATTTTATAAAGATAAGATTTGTGTTTTAAGTGTTTTTAATGAGATATTTCTGTTTAGTTTCTGGAGCCTTTTACAAAAGAAACAGGCTCAATAGTACAAATAGCTTCCGCAACTAATATATGAAAGGAAATAGTATGTTTTCCTCCCAAATCGTTGATTTCCTCTTATTATTTAACTAGGTAAACCAGCACATCTGTTTGTAATGGATTTGTTCAAAAATATTTTGGACAGCGTAGCAGTGCTCTTCATCTAATTCACTCATGTCTGCCCTCTTGTCTATATCTTCTGAGTTTTCTTGTTTAATTTATAATACCACATATATCATGATTCAGTCAACGTCCTTTGAATTTTAAATTTCTGGATCTTCTATTTTGTGTCTATATACTATTTATACTATTTATAGAGTGCCATACAACTATAATTACCGAGTTGAGGTTAATTTTGAGCGTATTAAAATTTCAAACAGGGGTCTTGGAAAGACCATTCAAGCAATAGCATTTCTTGCTGCTATCTTTGGTAAGGAAAGAGACTCTATGCTGGGTGAAAATGACGAAGAGAAGAGAGACCCTGTATTGATAATCTGTCCGACTTCTGTCATTCATAACTGGGAGAGTGAGTTCTCTAAATGGGCTAATTTCAGTGTTTCCATTTATCATGGTGCAAACCGGGATCTGATACATGAGAAACTAGAAGCAAATGGAGTGGAGATACTTATTACAAGTTTTGACACTTACAGAATTCACGGAAGTTCCTTGTCAGATTTCGAATGGGGCATTGTAATTGTTGACGAGGCTCACCGGCTTAAGAATGAGAAATCAAAACTCTATAAAGCATGTTTAGAAATTAAAACCCCTAGACGTTATGGTCTTACAGGGACCATAATGCAAAATAAGATAATGGAGTTGTTTAATCTCTTTGACTGGGTTGCACCTGGATCACTTGGGACACGGGAGCACTTTCGCGAGTTCTATGATGAACCCCTTAAACATGGTCAGAGGTCATCTGCTCCTGACAAGTTTGTCCAAATTGCTAATAAAAGAAAACAACACCTTGTGAATGTTCTTCATAAATATTTGTTGAGAAGGACAAAGGAAGAGACAATTGGACATCTTATGATGGGGAAGGAAGATAACATTGTGTTCTGTGCCATGAGTGATTTGCAAAGACGTGTTTACAAGAGAATGTTACAGCTTCCTGATATCCAATGCCTTATAAACAAGGACCTGCCTTGTAGTTGTGGTAGCCCACTTACACAAGTTGAATGTTGTAAGAGGACAGTACCAAATGGAATTATTTGGCCTTACCTTCACCGAGATAACCCTGATGGTTGTGATTCATGCCCTTTCTGCATTGTCCTTCCGTGCCTTGTCAAGCTTCAACAGGTTAAGCTTAATCTTTGAGATATCTTTGCCTATCTCTGTTTGTACTGTTGCTTGCATAAATTCTCTCAAAAGCTACTTATTCACACCGTTGGATGTCTTTCATCTTTATTTTTCATAGGAGTTTCTGCGTTCTAGGTTTTAATATTTATCATGGTTCAACTCAATAATACAGATTTACCTAGATGTCATGTTCATGATGCTTTGTTACTTTATTTAATTTGACTATTCATGTGTATTTTTTTTTTAAATCTTTTTTCAGATAAGCAATCACCTTGAGCTGATTAAGCCAAACCCCAAAGATGACCCTGAGAAGCAAGGCAAAGATGCAGAGTTTGCTGCTGCTGTCTTTGGCTCTGATATTGATTTGGTTGGCGGAAATATGCAGAGTGAGAGTTTCATGGATCTAAGTGATGTGAAACATTGTGGAAAAATGCGAGCACTTGAAAAGCTTCTGTACTCATGGATTTCACATGGTGACAAAGTTCTTTTGTTTAGCTATTCGGTGAGGTGAATACATAGTACACCCCTCAAGTTATGTTTGTTGTTTGATACTTTTTCTGCTGATTTAAGTTAGGATGGATATGGCACAACAGAGATTGAAATTTTAGGCAACTTGAAACATGCATTTTAAGTTTCCATTAATAGAGTAAAGCTAACAATTAGAATCCCCAGGATCAAAGAGGCTTGGAACTAAAGGGGCACAATAGAATAAGATAACCTAAGCTTTGGTAAGCTGCAGAATGCTCATTAAAAATACTGTAGTAGAATAGGATTCTCCTCTCCTCATTGAGGCATTTAGTACCAGCTGTCACAAGTATCTAACTTGTCACAAGTATCTAACTGTGACGATCATATGCTAGAATTACTCTTGTACCCTTCTAGAGCTTGCAGATCAAGCTGCAAAATCTCTACCTATGAATATGGTTGTACACACTAGTTGAATCATAATGGAAGTATCACATTTAGGTCAATCACTCTCTCTATCTGCAGAATTCTTTAGAATTCTCTTACACATTTTCAAACTTAAATTATAAATATAGATTGTACTATGTAGAGTGCTCCCTTGTATGTATTGTTCACGGGACTTATTAGCATGGCATTTGGAAAGCTTTGCATGAACATCATTTGCAGTAGAAAACTGGTGTTTGCATGTGCTTATGTTTTCCTATTGAATTGAACTTAATTATCTTTTCCACTTTCCAGGATGCTTGACATACTGGAGAAATTTCTCATACGGAAAGGCTACTGCTTCTCAAGACTTGATGGGTCTACTCCAACAAATTTGCGCCAGTCTTTAGTTGATGATTTCAACTCTAGTCCTAGCAAACAAGTATGTCTCAAACCCAATGATTGAGTGAGCAGTTTTCCGATTCAATTTGTGGACTCTTATTTATTATTTTAGGTATTTTTGATATCAACTCGTGCCGGTGGGCTTGGGTTAAACCTTGTCAGTGCAAACCGGGTTGTAATATTTGATCCCAACTGGAATCCTGCACAAGACTTACAGGCTCAGGACAGGTCCTTTCGTTTTGGGCAGAAGCGACATGTTCTGGTGTTCCGTCTTCTTGCAGCTGGTTCGCTTGAAGAACTTGTTTATTCTCGTCAGGTGTATAAGCAGCAGCTTTCAAACATTGCTGTCTCAGGAAAGATGGAAAAACGATATTTTGAAGGTGTCCAGGTATGAAATACATATGCATTTAAGTTTTGCATTTTTTTTCATTTGATTTTAGTATTTTTAAACTAGTTCTCATATATACCTCATTAATTTGCTTGCAGGACTGCAAAGAATTTCAAGGGGAGCTTTTTGGAATTTGCAATTTATTTCGCGATTTATCTGACAAGCTATTTACTAGTGAAATCATTAAACTGCATGAAATGGGAAAGGAACATCACAATACAATAGAACAGGAAAAAGAAAATCTTTTAGAAGAAACTGATTCTCTAAAATCGGCTTCTGACACTGAAATATGTGCTGGAACTGCAAGCAACGTAGCAAGTAAACCAGATTTTGAAGACCTTGGTAAGTTTAAAGATGCCTAAACTTATCTGAATTTCCATGTTTTTTCCCATTATAAAATCTATTGTCACCGAGAAAACAGTTAAGTGATAACATGCAACCAAAACTAGCGTAACTTTTGGATGTTTGGTGTTCTTTCATGGTTAATTTCTGCTTTCTACAATGAAAAGTGGCAATAACTTAACAAGACATAGGAAGAGTACTTAATTGTTGCAAAAGCTCTTGCTGTGTACATCCAATCATAGCAATTGTAGCCTTTGTGTCTGTTAATGTTTTGAATCTTTCGTCTAATTTGAAAATTGAGATCCTCAAGGTTCAAGGCATCCTTAAACGATATGTCAATTG
>NC_029787.2:22132980-22157232 GCF_000816755.2 Arachis ipaensis
TATGGTAACCAAACATACCTAGAAGTGGAGTCATCACCCTCAGGCTTCAGGGCATCAAATCCTTGAAATGTGGGAATAAAGCTTCTATGGTTTATGGTTTTCTTAAAAAATTTAATAATGTTCCATGATAAATCTTGTAAAAAGAGCATATTTTTTTCAGGAATTGTGTATGCTCATCGAAATGAAGACATTGTCAACTGTGGACCTGTGATTCAGGGGAAGATAGATAGCAGGATCCCTTCAAAGAGTGATAGCTTAGTCAAGGCAAGCATCTCTTCAGTCAACCAAAGAAATAAACCAGATTGTGTACCTAAAAAACAGAAAGCTCCTTTGATTGATGAAAGGAAGAGAACCCAATATAGCTTGCTTGCACATTCTATGGGCATGGAAGAGCTTGCATTTAGCAAATGGTTACTATCAGCAACTCCTAAGGAGAGGGAGGAAGTGCTTCAAGACTTCAAGAAGAAAAAGAAGATGCCTAATGGTTAAAAGGAATGGTTCATGTAGATGGCAAAACAAATGGTTATGTTGCTACGATTACAATATAAAAAACATTACTGATTGTAACATTATGTACAGATGGCAAATATAGCATACCACCCTTTTTTTAGTAGTTTACCATTTTCACAAAGTGAATATGAAAAATGTATCTTGTTCCAAAGGTTGTAGCTTTTGTGTATGATGAACTTTAATTGTTACTTCAGGCTTAGGTTTCCTTTTCTCAAATTGAATATGCTATATTTAACTCGTACATTTGATGAATCTTCACATCGAGCTTTGCGACTGGAAGGTTGGTAAGATTCCCGTGAATTATTTTTAATTTGATAATGCCATATACTTCAAAGAGAGGAAATGGATTTTATTTATTTATTTTGACTTGGTCGAAATGAATAATACTTCACAACTATGAAGTGTGAATATCTTCCCTTTAATAATCGTTCCAAATAAATGAGGTTAAGACTTCGTAGTAATCACACCATAAAACAAAATACACAAAAAAAAGGCTATAAAATTCTGTTAATAATTAAAGTAGGAGAAACATCGCATTGTTCCTGTTAATATCTATGGACAGCTATTAAAATTCAATCATAAAGGTAAACTTTTTTAATCACAACCATTGCAACAAAAAAAAAGGTGGAAATTCCAGCTCCATTAGTTAACCCCACACTCCTCATATTGGTTTATCCCGCTCCAGTTTTTTACTCTAACAAGCATATCACATGCAATGATCACATATGCCACCAAAATTACATTGGCTAAAAAATAAGAAGAGCTTCTAGCAAGCTACTCATTCTATTTGTCACTATCTTCTCTGCATTTTGAATCTGGAAACTGGTTTTGAAGGCTGAGAACCAGAAACCTGTGATAGGCATCATATATTTTAATAAATAAAGATAACACAGCATGTGATTATTATTACAATATAAATTACAAAATCAATTCTTTTATTTACTGAAACAACATAAAATCAATAAATCTACCTGTGATGAAGTTGAACTTTGTCCATTTGAGGTTTTAATATTCTCAGTATGCTCTACGATGGAGCCTGTAAAAGCCTGTAGAATATACATATATTGGAGAAAGATAAAAGCAGCAAACCATTTAGTTATAGAGCAAAATGAGGTGAGGGTACATACTGTGAAGTACCGGGCACCTTTAGGAAAGGGATTCATTTGTTCTAGGAGTTACAATTATCCAGTTATGCCAAATTATATTTTAAATTGTATATAATTTTTTGCAATTGATCTACCTAGTGACATCTTTAATTCAATGACGAGAGAGTTAAAATTCATGATAAGTTATTTGATAATGTATGTGTATCCAAACTTACCTTTAGTGAAAGTGAATCCTAGCAATGTATATAAAGGGTAAACATACCTTGTGGCTATCAAATGATGGTTGTGAAGGTTGGTGTTGAACCTGCAAAGGAAAAAATAATAAATATTAAGGACCAGATCAATAAATAAATAAACAAATAAATCTTGTGCTCATAGGGTGGAAGAAATCAATGAAGATCACAGACTGAGCTGCAGAATAAAGGCCACAGATTAAGCAAAAAGGCCATGTCAGTAAATAATTCAGGACATAGTGAATAATGCTAACATTGCATGTTACTTAGGACTAGAGAATACACATGAATCGATTATGAATGACCAGGGAATCAATATAGCCCACAAGACAACATACAGATATGATAAGAATTTCATCACAAGACATACATACCTCACTTTTCAATGCAGTAGCTGCTTTAACTTGCTTCTCTTCATGGTGTATGAGAGGCTTCTCGATATGATCAACAAATTTCACCTTTTTAGCAGCATTCTTCCCCTCTGAATTCAAATCAACAAGAATTTTCCCAGAATGGAGGCAGCTAGCACGGATATTAATTTATGATACACATAACTAGCAAACATGTCTATGCCCATAAAATGAGAGAATTAAGAGGTTATTGAAATTGAAGACCAACCTCTAACATTTGATTGCAAATCCAGGCTTGCAAACTGCATTTTGAAAATCAGAATGCAAAACCATGCTCTTTTTTAGCTGAAAGTTATATATCATATATATATTAAACATATGTAAAGCTGAAATAAGGAAATAGGAAGATACTAACTTACATTCAACTGATCAGCTATATCAGGATTGCAATGCTTTTCTACAGACTTGGTTGCCATACTTTTATTGTTAGCCTGGTCCACTGGTGGTGCGCCTTTATGGAAGTCCTATTTGGACAGTAAGAAAATGAGTAATAAGTTATCAAAGTCCGATGTGTTAATATCCTCTAACTAATATTTATAAACCAGAATTCAACAAATTCTAATGTTTGGTTTTCTGTTAGGAAAACTCCTAAACCAAAGTTTGGGAATAAACTTATTTCTTGTAGCTTACGACATTCCAGATTATGATTTAGCAGTCACAAGGAAATTGAAACACTATTAATCAAGTTATTACTTCTGAATTGTGGGGTTCGTTATCAACAGGTCTTTGATATGATATATCATCAACGTCCTCTGTAGTTTGCTCATTTTCGCCATTGTCACCGCCACTTTCTGCAGCAAGCTCTTCTTTCTCGAGTTCATCCATTCTGGACAGCATTCGAGCATATTCATCATCAGGTTTAGCTTTTTCAAGATCAGGAGCATCTTGCTTCAGTAGACCTGAAAAAGGAAATTAGCATTTCATTCAAAGATACACCAACAACAACAATAAAAATAAGCCTTGCCCCACTAAATGGGTCGACTACTAGGAAGAAGTTTAAAAGTACAGTCATCGATTTCATGCTTTGTTTTTTAGTCTTGCATGTGAAACAAAGTATAATTGTATAAATAAAAGAAAGATAAACCCTTTTCAGGAAGCAACATTAAAAGGTAAAAGAAAACCACGAAAGTACCGGAATCAATGAAAAACTTATGATACAAAAGTATATTAAATAACCACGAAAATAAATTAAAAGGTGCTAGAGTTATCTGACTCTAGAGAAGGGTCAGTATGAATGACCTTTGCACCACGGCTCCAAATTTAAGAGTTTTGGTAGTATTGCAAGTCTGTCTCATCTAAAAATAATCTTAGACCTTGTAAAGCAGAAAAAGCCATGAACATACCTGATTTAGTTTCCCCTTTGTGAGAATCTTCTATATAGTCTTCCCTTATCTCCACAAGACCCTCCTGTGCCAAAATCAAATATCATCACAGCAAATCAATCAGTTAAGAAAACTTCATGAACACTTTCATATGCATGCATGATGAAAGCACAAGACGGATCAAGTCCCATTAAAAATGTATCACAAGAATATATTTGCTTTCAATGTCATATGCTAAGGAGTAATGTACATTACATTGCACCAGAGGTCCACATTTCCCAGCTTTAAAATATTGAAAACAAAATTAACAAATCAAATAAAAACAAATCCTTCAAAATAATAATAATAATAAAGAAAAAATATGCATCAACAGGTTCAACAATGCCTTTTAAGTCCAAACTATACATTAGAAACGCACCGCAGCTTCAGCAATTGTTTGACCGAAAAACATGGCCTCTGCTTGAAGGTCCTTGATCATGGCTTCCAGAGAATCAAGCTGTGACTCTAATCCCTTCCCTCTCCGTTTCAATATCTCAGCGGTCTGTTTGGAAGTTCTCTCTGCATAATATCCTTCTCCCAAAAGAACCTACGAATCAAAACAAAACAAAACCACTTCTCAAACATGGAAAGCAAAAATGTAAGAATTGAACAAGGCAACAACAGAACCAAGTACGTAAGATACCAGGAACTCATTGGTGTGAATCAACCGACCGGGAAAAAACGCTGCTTTCCCAAACGGAACCTGAAAACCCCAATTCCGAAAATTTGAAACTTTATCTACATCGACATCATAATATATATAAAAAGAGGAGAGAAAGGTCATTTACCATGATGTCGTGAGAGAGTTCTTCAGGGAGCTTGTGGACGAGGTTGATGAGGTTGTTGTTGTCGTCTGCGAAACCTAGCAAACGGTCGAGCTCAGCGCGCTTCTCGGCGATGGCGTATTGGACGCGGTTGGCGGCCTTCTGCGCCTCCTCGACGGGGAAGAGAGAGGCATATATATAACTGTTTTTTTTCATGTAGATTTTATTTTGTTTTTTAAATTTTTTTAACATTTTCTATGTCTCTAAGTTCTGTTTCATTTCTGCATTCTCTACGTTTCTTTTCTTTTTTTTTGTTCTCGTCATTCTTTACATTCTCTTTGTTCAAGTTTAATGCTCTTTTATGTGATTTGAATATTTGGATAGAAATATTTTAAATTAAGCTGTGAAATCTAGTTTAAACGGTATTTTGTTATCGAAAATAATAATTATAATTTCTAATTCATAATTACAGTTATAATTACACTAAATAAGCATGTTACCTGTGTTGTGTAACTTTTCAATGCCAACAATTTTGTTTCATAGAGTGCATGGAGAAAGTCGGGCACCCAGTCACCATGTTTAACATGCCTTCATCGTGTTAGAAAAATTGCTGAAAGAAAACTTTAGTTCAGAGTCCGTGAGGTCATTATTTTCATATCGAGGTATTTAAGAGATGACGTGTCTATTACATAATGGATAATGTCATTAAACAATGTAATGTTATCTTCAAAGATTAAACTTTTCAATATGCGAGGCATCTGGATTATGGGTATATAAAAAGAACAAAAATCGTTATTCGGTAAAATGAACTTAAGATTTTCAAGAATAGGGCAACCGGATTAAAACTTGTTGGGGTTCACATTAAACCCTGGATAATAACACGGAAAACAATCACGTTTCAAAATAAGGGGTTTAATTGATGGACAAGTGAGTATGGCTTCAGGCAAGTTGATTCCAGACACTAGATCAATGTCGAGATACAGTTCTTGAAGATGGGGACTAATGACGGCATTAAACCATGTTAATATAAGACTCTCTGAAATTTGACAGCAAGTGAAGCGAAACTTTTCAATGGGGGGTAATCTGCATTGCGTTGAGCTAGAATACCATTCACATACGAATCAAATCAATTTTTTCATTTTACCTATTTTTCAGAGGAGCAAAAGATTCTTTTTACATCTATGTCAAAGACTTGGAGATCCTTTTAAATATGGCGCCACTTGCGAGAGAGGATGCTGGTAGCTTATTTTGTTGGGAGGTATGAGAGAATGTCGCACAAAATAGAATCCAGTAAAAAACTGATCCTATTCATGTTCGTTGATGCTTTCGCTTTCTCTCCAGAGAGGGTTACACTCAGCTTTAGGATTTAAAGGAGGGGTTATGCTATTGTGATGAAGGTATTTTTTTCCATCACCTACTGAAGAGACGTGGCAATAGTGTAAGGACAACACGTGTGATGGATAGGGTCCTAAGGTATTTTTTTCATCACCTACTGAAGAGACATGGCAGTAGTGTAAGGACGACGCATGTGATGGATAGGGTCCTATAGTCCCAAACAACTTCTGCGAGCAGAATGTGTTTCTTTTATTATCCTGATTGCCAATTAAACTGGTGTAATAGCCTATTAACGAGAAGAGTTAATTTGATAGGTTTTTTGTTGGGCAACAGACAATTTTTTGTTAGAATTGGTGGGTTTGAATTTGATATAATATTGGATACAGTGAGAATTTTCTGGACGAAATTTTGAAAAAGTTGACAAAAAAACATGAAATTTTGAAAAAACCAATCGTACTAGCAAGTAGCAGCTAAGAAAAAATTAGGAATTAAAATTAAAAATATTTCATCCTCACCATTTTTAACAAAATCAAGTGCACAATAGTGATTATAAATTCTTTTAATTTAATTTAATTAATGCATACTTTATCAATTATATATTAATGAAAACAATTTACGTAAGAAATTAAATATATTTTTATATTTTCGTTAGATATTTTTTTATCATTCTTAGTTCGTTTAATGAACACCTACTTACATTTTAATTGAAACAATTCTTTCTTTAAATCAATGTCATAATTTTTTAACTATTTAGAATCTTAAATCTTGTCCATTTTCAAATTTCGACCTTAAACACTAACTCCCTCCCCCCTTCACCTTCAAACTTCAATTCTAAAGTATAAATTCTAAATTCTCTCAACACTAATTTTTTTAAAGAATAAAGTATTGTTTTTGTCCTCAACGTTTGGGGTAAATTCTATTTGTATTCCTAACATTTAAATCGTCCTATTTGTATCTCTAACGTTTGTAAAAGTGATTCAATTTTATCCTGCCATCAATTACACATCATAAGCGCTTTAGTTTGAGTTTTAAAAATCTCTTCTTGAAATTAGAATACAAATGTCTGGATAGAATCTATGATCTACTCCGAAAAATAGCTCATCAAATGTTGAAACTAATTCCTACAATATTTACATAATTCACTTTTCTAGAGACATAATTGAATCTAAACACAAATAGTGGATATAATATTAAAATCGAACACATCCAAGTGAGACCTAATTGAGAATGAATACATCCAAGTGAGAATAATTAAAAAATATAATCTGATTTGTTAGTATAATTGATAGTAGGATAACATTGAATCACTTTTATAAACGTTAAGGATACAAATAGGACGATTTAAACGTTAGAGACACAAATAAGATTTACCCCAAACGTCAGGGACAAAAACGATACTTTACTCTTCTTTAAATCTTGAATCCTAAATTCTAAACATTCAATTAGATTTATTAAACTCTTAACTTTAATAAATACCAAATCATAATCTAATAAACTCTAAACCCCATATATACCATAATTTATAAATTCTAAATCCTAAATTTTAATTCCCAAATCTTAAATCATATACAATAATCCTAACCTTAAACCTAAAATTCTAAGCTACAAAGTCCAAATTATATAAATTATTTTTCCTTTTCTATTCATAGTAGATTTGATGATGAAATAGATTTTTTTTTCTTTTAAAAAAAATGTGGTGATAAAATAGATGAATTTAAAATTTTTCTCTCTCTCCGTCTCGCATAGCAGCTGCCCCTTATTGTCCTTTTCATTCACTTTCCAAGGACAAACTGGTCATTTCCTGCATCACTCTAAGACAAAATAAAACTTGCAACATAACCGTACTTGGCATACTGATCTTTAGAAAAACACCCTGGAGTACTTGAAACGTTTCCTATACTTCTTTCAATAATTAAGAATAATGTTCACCAAAAACTTTTTTATTTTGTCCAACTAACATCTGCTTCCGAAATCCGAACAGCCAATGTCTCTATATGGGGAACAATTGAGCAGCTGAAGAAGAATAATTTCTTCATCACCGTAGCATTGGCCAATTATTTATGCATTTGCCCCATATCTTTATTATCTTTTTACTTATTGACATCAGAGACAGTGGTGGAGCTTAGTTCAGACAAGGGGTGGCTATGGTCCCCCCAAATTTTTTATAAAAAATTTAGTAGTATTTTTTTAAAAGATAAAAAATAGTTCAATTAATTTAAATATTTTACTATATTTTACAATATCAACACATGTAGATAGTTCTTCTACTTTAATGAATTACGAAGAAAGTGAGATATAACCTTCAAAAGTTCAAAAAGTTATATCTGATGACTTTAACTTTAACTTTTTAGAACGAGATCTTGAAAAAGGGCTTTAAATTTGACAGTATCACCCAAACCAGAGAGATGAGGTTAGACGAGTTTATCTTAAATGAGGTCTATATAAAAAAATATTTTGACAATTATTTTTTATTTGGCCCCCAAAATTTTGTTTCAAGTTCCGCCACTGATCAGAGAACTTTCAATAATATAATAATAATAACTCCACACATATATAACTTGGCATAACTCAAAACCCATCGTACTCCAAACTGGCGGAGGCATCTTCTACCCCCATCGGAACACGACCATCCTCCTTTGGCGGTGGTTAATGACGAAAATAAATCGGCGGAGTTCTGACCAAATATCTCTCTGGTTAAAGCATTTGGTCTGCTTCGTCAACAATTGCGAAATTAATTTGCCTTTTCATTTGGATGGTGAGATTGCATATTTGTTGTTGTGTGAATACTGAATAATGTAACTGTTTCCCTTGTGTTTGTGGTTTGTGGATAATAAAAAAGGCAACGTTAAATTAAGTGTTTGATACCAAAGATTGAAAAAGTGAGGATATTTCATTTATGTTTGCCATATTGCAAGTGCACAATGTTGATCCTTCTTCATCCTCAAGGTGCAAAATTCCTTTCACTCTCTTTCCATCTAAATCCAAGAATCTCAAGAACAACAGGACATTTCATCATCATCTCACATTCAGCAAGTGTTTTACAGATTTTCAACAAGTAGAAATAAGGATTAATTGCATTCAATCAATTCAAGTAGTTCAAAATTTAATATCTGAAAGCAAACTCTTTGCAGATATTAGTTTTGCTTACATTAAAATCTTTTACTATATCAGCAATAAAGAAAGAAATTCGCAGAATTAATAACTGATAAATGATACAAAGAAAAAGAATTGTCTTTACTTAAAATTGTGTTACAAAAAATCAAAGTGCTATAAATATAAAATAATGAAATCAATAACATGTGAAAAAGAAAGAAATCAACTTTTAAACTAAAGTAAACTGCGTAATTGTAAAATATAGGATTTGTAAAGAAAATAAAAGCAAGATAGAAGAAAACCTATAAAAAAATAACTCAAGATAAAGTCTCACAAAGTTAATAAGATGTGAGAATTTGTGAAAGTGTATTTCCGACCACTTGTTCATCGCTCACTACTTTATTTATCGGTATCTTCTACTAAACATGCACTGTCATATGTTGATCTGACAATGAACTCAAAAATAACCGTTTTCACTAAGGCTAGTTATACGGTACGTACAGATTTATTTATACAGATCGAAGGATATGTTGACAAGTGGTAAGCCGTTGGGTTGAGGAAACAGGTTTGGTAGAGCTTTGCAGACTTGTCTGGTATGCTAGTTGGAGGGGGAAGCCGGCTAATGGAATCATTGAATAATGGCCTAATTTTTTTTTGTTTAGGGTTCAATGAAAGGGCCAATTTGAGAGATCGCCAATTGGATTGACGCACCTGGGCTGGGCCGATGCTGTTTGTGTTTTGTTTTTGGTCATGGTGGGTGGACTCGTTGAAGCTGTAGGGCCAAATACGTCTTCCAGGTTGCTCATGGGTGTGACCAAACACTGCAGTTATGGAGTCGCTTTGAACGGCATCAGGTCTTGGCATCGGAGGGGAAGATCAATCGGCGGAAAGAACCTGTGATGGTTGAGTGGAAGCAGCGACGGGAACAAGCACCTTTGGGTGGCGTCTTCATTGTGGGAGGCCTATCAGGCGGCGTTGGGCCGCGTGTGTTGGAGTTTAAGAAATCTCATACAAGAAACCGACCAACCTGAAGTATGTGCTTTGACTAATATCTTTTTCTTAATATCCAGCTTTAGTCTATTGGATATTACTTTATGATAATCTTATGGAGCAATCGTCAGAAACATAGAGTCATAAACTCCTACCATAGGAATTTGTTGCTTCTAGTGGTTATGCATGTACACTAGATGCCTAATACGTATGCAATTGGAGGACTTAAATGTGCCAGGTAGATTTCATTAGTTCAAAGAAATTGTATATATCATGCTGAGAAATTCTGAGAGACTAGTATTGTACCATTAATTGTTGAGATCTTATTCTGTGCTGTTGCCTATCTAGTGACTAGTGAGCAAAGACTCTGGTGTTATTGCTGTTGTTATGAATCTTACTCTGTTCAATTAGTAGATATCTCACGATTACACATGGATATGAAAAAACTTCACCATTATCTCTCCATCTGGCATTTATTTATTTATTTTAAGCAAGATATATAATTTCAGTAGTGCCTTATATAACTGATGTGTTGGATCTAACACACTTTTTTCTGCAGCAATTTCTGAAAGATATACTTAAAGATCTGTGTGTCTCCAATAACAAAGGAACTAATCAAGGCACTTATGAACTGAAGCCAGAATACAAAAAAGCCGGGGATTAAGCAACCTTATGTTATGCTTATCAATTTGTTAACTCTCTTCAACCAAATATAGGTTACTCATTTCCGTTTATCCATTCATTTTGGAGTTACAAAATGGAGCCAGTGTGCTTCTTGTTTGTGCAATTTTTTTAAACATGAATTGCCTTTCAGTAAACTATCATAAGGTTTGAGATTTGAGTATATCCTAATAAATGTTTTCTTCCTCTTTTTTATGAATTATGTTCTACAATATACAATCTTAACTCTGGTATAGAATATGCGATTCTTTGTCCACTAAAGCAACATTTACATTCTTTAGTTACATTATTTAGGTAGAAACACAGATGAAATTCTATTGCATTATGTCCTGACTCTGAGACTTAGCATTGCAATCTTTTCGGTAAGGACTGTACTTACTTATACAAGTTTTGGGGTCTAATCTTAATTATGAAGCTGTGTTAAAACTTAAGAGACCATTTTATTCCAAGCAACTCTACTTTCTCAGAACTGGATTGCGTGGTTATCTTAATTAAAATATAGATGTAAATTTTCTTTTAAACATTATAATTTTTCACGAATCAGTGGGATGAAATATTTTCCAAAAACCATGTAACATGGTACACGATTAATTTATTTTTCAAAAAACAGAATACCTAATATGCCAGGTTATCGGTAACAAAACAACCAAGGAGAGCAAAAACTTGGATGCATGAGAAAGTTACTATTGATATGGGTATAACAAATACAACGAATCTTTTTATTCTATATGTTGGTTAAGTACATATGTGAGTCAATTATATTTATCAGAAGAAAGAAAAATTTTTATGATTCACAAATATCACTGTCCAACGGAAAATGCACATAAAAATGTTACATAACTACACAAAAATGTTGTAACTAATGTACCCCCTCCGAAAAGGTCACTTGTAATAGTTTCATATTGACTGAACCGATCCCAATTTACCAAAGCTGATGAATTATACATTTTCTACAGCATCTCTCTTTTGTGACTCTCCAGCAATGCGCGCAGCAACCAACCTCTCTTCCAATGCTCGGGCTCCTCTTTCTCTGCATCAACAGGATCAGTTAGAAGGGAATGTTTAAGAAGAACTATTACTAAACAAGGTAAATATACGAATGATTTAGTTGAAGAAACCAATAAAACTGACAAAAGTGAAAAATAACTGATGAGGACCTGCTCCTGTTTAATATGTGCTTACAGGTAACTCTCCTTTGTTGAAATGTAGTATAAGGCAATAGCGGTGATGAATACACAATGGCTATCGATCGGGTACATGAATGACTTCGTGTATTCTATACAATGGCTATCCATGGCATGGCAGGAACACTACAGCGTTACACATAAAAAGAGAAAAAGAGAAAACAAATCTGAGTCAGACTAAGCAAGTATAAATGATCCCATAAGTCTATTACTACCAGCATTCAGTACTACGGTTAACCGATACAACTGGGAATTCCATTGATAGAAATTCAAAAGGAAGAAAGTCCGAAAGAAGTTAAATGTTCACGAAAAGTGGGCAACGAAGTCTGGTTGAAAGCGCTGTGACGAGGAAAGTAAAGTTCACAAAGACAGAGACGGATAAACCAGCTACTGATGATCCTAGGCGAGTTCGAAAACCAAAAACATCGAAAGGGAATTTATCAACAAATTTATGGATTCTAATCAATTCAACACAACCAATGCTCGAACCACATAGAGCAAGAAGCAATACACCATTTTGGATACAACATAATGCAACAGAGCAAAAACAATGAAATTCATACCTACGATGAGGCCCCAACTAGAACAGCAGCAGCTTCCAGTCCGGCCTCCGACGGAGCGGTTGACGGTAATACGCAACCAACGCGGGATAAGACACGACACCGCAACTTCAATTGTAGAGGGTTTCCAGTATTGACCTTCCGCCACATCAACCATTCAGCGGCTTTATCCCTCTCATAGAAACCTAGGTCTTCGTTTCTGGGGATCACATCTTCCTCAATTGATCACCCTCCATGGATGCAGGCCAACATCGCTTCTCCTTTTTTTTCTTTCCCATTCACAGAGTAAAAAAAAAATTTCTTCTTTGGATACCCAGTTTTTGTTGATGCCCAAAGCCCACCTCAACAGATTCAGCACTAGTGTTTGCACACGAATGCCCATAGCTAACAGCTCAGCAACACTTAACGTCAACCATGAGACAAGCCCTGCAAAAAAAAAAGAGCGATGTGTCAATCTTATGTTCATTTACACAGAAAATCTATAAATCTGTATGAACTTGAATCTATACCGTAGAACGACCCTTTCACTAAATACACACCTGATAACGGTTTTCTATGCCACATTCACCATCTTTGAAAATTAGCCTATCAGTTAGTCTAAACGATTAAGAATCGAATCTCCTTCAAATACTATACTATTGAGACCACATCAAATCATTTACAAATCGATGATATATAAACAATAGTGTTAAACTTGAATTCTTTTCCACTTTTTCTTTCATCAAATCTTTTCTCGATCTCCTCTAATTACAAAATCGTCTTCGAGTTATCGACTGTCAATATTTATCTCGTCAAATAACACCAAGGTTTAAAGAAAAGGAGGACTTAACAATAACAATAAAACGTTTAGGGTTAAGTACGATTTTGATCCCTATAATTTTGGTCAAAAATCAAAATCGTCCCTATGATTTTTTTTTTTTTCATCTGAAATTGTTCCTAACGTTGAATTTAGATTTAAAATCATCCTCAGATAAAAATACCCTTATATTCATTTCTCTCTCTTCTCATCATAGTCTTCTACTTCTCAAAAGTTTTCTTCTTCTCTCCCCACTTCCTCCATCACCCTTCATATTTTTCATATCTCCTCTAACTCTAACAACAATAGCCACATATAACTATTGTCCTTTTGAAACTCAAACAAATTAATCAAGTAAATTAACACGACAACAAAGAGAAGACTCAATTCAACAAATTAATATCCTTCCTATTGTTGAATTGTTCTTCTCACTCTGACATCTCTGCAGCGTCAAGAGTTTTGGATCATTGATACCGCTATCCTAGCTCCCAGCGTCGTCGTTTTGGTGTTTTATCATCTTGTTAATTAGGGTCCTTCAAATTCCAATAACTGACGAGTAATTGCTGAGTTCGAAATACATCGGCATGTTCCTCTTTGTGCTATCGAGGAGCATAGGATCGCCTGAGGGCGACTAGAGGGCCTTCGGATCTGAAGCACGACGAATTGGAGGTTTGGCTTGTGGTTCCCGAAGCGAGAGGAGGGCGGATGAGGTTGCTGACGAGGACGCCGACGGTGCCGACGAGAACATTGCGAAGCCATGTGTCGGTGTAGATCTCGACCCTGTACACGAACTTCTCGTTCCATGTTGGGTTCAGTCTTCCCTTTCTCTCTCATTGCTCTCCTTCACGGCGCCAATGATAGTGGACACTGATGCTGCACCCTCCCTATTTATTTTCTCTTTTCTTTCCATGCTTCTCTCCCCCTATTTTATCTTTTTCCCTGGAGGTGTGTGCATATGTGAGAGAGTGAAAAGATGAGCGAGAGAGTGTAAGGTAATTTTTGTTCAAAAATTAAATAAAGAAATGACAATTTTAAAATTAAATTGAATCTAAAGAACGAATTTAAATAAAAGAATCTTAGGGATGAATTTGATTTTTAGATTAAACCATAGAAATTAAAATCGTAGTTAATTCAAATGTTTATTTTTTCGCAGTCGAGGCCTTGGATCAATGGCAGCATCATCTGCCTCGCTGGGAGCTGCACCCGGGTTGGAATCTTCAGTGAGGAATATAGAACCCATGTTAATAGTAGTGTATTCATGTAGTATGTGTGAGTGTGTTGTGTGTGTATGTATGCATAGGTGTAATGTCTAGGATTGGGGGTTGTCCAATCCACTTGACAAAAAAAAAAAAACGTTTATTTTCCGGTCAAAACTCTGCCGATGTGATTTTACTATCGCCCACTGTCCAAGGAGTTGATCGTGTTTTCATGGGGTAGAGAAGTCTCGGTTTGTGGTTGTATTTGAGGGATTGAAGTGTTACATTATCAGTTTATCATTATTATAACGTCGGGGTCATTATAAAATTGAGTTAATACTCAAAATCGTTCCTAAAAGATACTCTGATTTTTATTTTAGTCCTTGAAAGATAAAGTTAATCAAAATCGTCCCCAAAAGATACACGACTTGGTCACGTTAGTCCTTCCGTCAGTTGGACGATGACGTGTCACGTTAAGTGCCACGTGGCACATGATGACGTGGTGGGTGATGCCACGTGTCACGAGATGATTGGTTGACGTGTCAGATCAGTGACACATGGCACGTCACGTGTCAGGTCAGTGACACGTGGCCTGTCACGTGTCACTTAACATGTAAAAAAGTTAATTTTAATCAAAATAGTTTTTGAAAGTTCAGACATAAGTCATTTTCATCCCTAAAATTTTAAAAAATAATCAAATTAGTCCTTATATAATTTTTTTTAATTTTTTCTTGATAATATTAAATTTGAAATATTTTTTGATACTACTAATTTTAATAGAAATGTAATTGACAAACAAAAAAATTAGTAATGGTATCTTTTCTTCTCTCTCCTTTAAATCTTCTCAAAATCTCTCTTATTCTTTTCTATTCTAAAATCTTTTTCTTACATTATCACATTTTGCTAGAATATATATATATATATACTCAAAATTGAAATGTATATATTTATTAACCTAAACAAAGTTATATGCTCAAAATCAAAATTTATGTATTAAAAGAAAAATTATATAATCTATTTCAATCATATGAAACACACAAAATATTAAATATTTTTAACTATATGGAAGTACTAAAGAAAATATTAATCTGGTCATAATATATATTCGTTACCAGCGTTAATATCTTAGTTGTCAAATTATTTTGGTTTGAGTCAAATAGATCTATTAAGAAATCCAAATATTTTCTTTTTTTTTTTAAATATTTACAAGAAACAAATATAAAATAGCACAAACGAAATTATTAAACTAATTACGTGATTATCACATCTAAATTTATAAGTGATGTTATTCAAGGGTCGAAGGAGTGTCATTTTACTTTTTCTAAATAATGAATTTGAAAAGAAATTCAATTTTTCTTAGAAATTTCTAAATTTAATTAGTTTCAATTTATAATTGTGAAAGATTATATAATTTTTGTGTGTTTCATATGTTTGAGGTAGATTATATAATTTTTATTTTAATACATAAATTTTGATTTTGAGCATATAACTTTGTTTAGGTTAACAATACATACATAAATTTTGATTTTGAGTATATAACTTTGTTTAAGTTAACAATACATACATTTCAATTTTGAGTATATATATATTCTAGCAAAATGTGATAATGTAAGAAAAAGATTTTAGAATAGAAAAGAATAAGAGAGATTTTGAGAAGATTTAAAGGAGAAAGAAGAAAAGATACCATTACTAATTTTTTGTTTGTCAATTACATTTCTATTAAAATTAGTAGTATCAAAAAATAGGACAATTTACGCAAATAAAATAAATGAACAAAACCTTTACACAAATACAACATTGGCAATTTCCAGACGCAAATGCAACAAACGCAACTGTATATAATCCGCTACACCTTATAGCGGAACTCAATTGCACGTAATCCGCTACAGGCTATCGCGGATTACGTTGAGGGCTGCGTTACTCGTAAACCGCTACACCCTATAGCGGTTTATGCTCATATGGTGCGAGACTCATAATCCGCTACACCCTCTAGCGGATTATGAAGAGTGTGAAAAACCGGGTTGGCTTATGTTTAAAAAAATTACACTTTCTAAAACCGGGTTTGTTTTGCATAGATTAAAGGGCATTTTAAGCAATTTTAAGTCATTTTCTATGTAAAACAATTTAAAAAAATGACTTAAAAAATATTAGGAGTACTATAAAAGTTTGTAACATCTTAGTAATTTAGGTAAATATTGGTTATAACTATATATTTCTTAATTTTTAAATTATTATTAACTATGTAGAGTATTTCTTTAATGTCCTAAGTCATTAGAACATTACAAATTTTTATAGTACTTCTAACATCTTTTAAGTCATTTTTTAATTATTGATTTCTATCTATTTTTTTTTAAACAATTATACAATTTTTGTCTTTAAAAAAAGAATATTTCGACTTCTAACAAAATTATTTTAGGATTATACGAAATTCGTTTATTAGTAACAGATTGATTTTGTGGGATTTATTTTTATAATTTATGATGATTTTAAACCACCACAAATGGCACAAATTATTATTATTAATAACTTTATTTTTAAAAAGTTTCTTCTCTGGTATTTCGACCGTTAGAGAAAACTGACCGTTACATTCTTGCAACATTACACTTACACACTCCCTCTCCCTCCTTCTTCAGTAGCAAGCAGCAAAGCAAACACACGATCTCTCTGTTTTCATCTCATAATATCTACTTTAAAAATTATATCAAACTCAGCACCAATCGAACTCAACCAGAGACATAAACTTGGAGGAAAGAAAAACCCTCTTTCACCTCAATTCGAGGTTGTACTCAAATAATTGGACATGGCAGCGGCGGCGTCGGAGAAAACTGGAAGTAGTAACATCAGTGGTGGCGGCGGCTCCACGATGATCATGATCGATGAGACCTACGAGTTCTCGGCGCCGAGGTTCTTTGATTTCATCAATGGGGAAACCGAGGAGGACGAGCGCAGGGCTCAGCTATGGTTCGATACTGCACTCTCCTACGCACCTTCACGTAAGTTTCGTTCCTCTAATTTGTCGTTGGGTGAAAATTTGGGATTTTAGGGTTTAAGGTAATACACATAGGATCGAAGCAGGGCTTGTTTGCGTGAATGTTATGTTGAAGAATTGTGTGTTTTCAATGGGCTCGGATCTCTTATTTGATAGTTTCAACGTGAATTTTAGGGTTTATTGCGTAGGTTCTTTCTGGAAATATAGCAAGATTTTATTTTGGTCATTCTGCCAAGAAATTGTGGTAGTCACTGATTGATTGCTTTCTTTTGGATGGAGGGATTTGTTGAAATGAAAAAGAGAAGTTAGCTTTCCTTTATGATTGATACTAGTGATCCGGATAATTCGCTTTTTTGTGTCAAATTGTCTCGTTTGTCTTGCATCGTAGTGAGAATCCTTGCTGATATCTTATCAGTGGTTTCTCCTGTGGCTGCTATTCTGCAAATTCTTCAAGTAAATATTGGATAATTCGCCTAATAGGAATTTCAATTCTTTTTGCACCAATACCTTTTAGGTTGCGGGGGGTTATCCTCTTTAAACGTTACATATTGTTCTCTCTACAGAAAGGTTAAATGGATGGCTATCAGGATAAAAAGTTCAAACTATTGTTTAGTTTGTTTTCTAATTGGTGTTTATTATATGAAATCTTTACGTGATTGATCTTTACTTGGTTCTTCAAATTGTTGCAGCATTCATGCCAAAAATCAAGGTTGGTAGATCTATCACGGTAGATACCTTGTGTGATTTTAGTGAAGCTGACAAAATAGACACGGTACTCTTACTTCTACATTGATGATATAATGTTGTGCTTAAAATTTGATTGAATTATCATCACTGATCATATATTGTTTTACTAGACATCCGAAAATGTTGAGGAGACTTTTCAGGAAACAATTAAACAGCCACATACGGAAAGAAGTGAAGATGTTTGCAAAGGGATTTCATCACCTGGAGATGGGTCTGCTGAAGTAGGAAAAGATGCTTGCACTCCCAAACCAACATTGCAGAAAAGATTGACAACCACCACCTCCAAGAAGCAAGAGACGGCTAGAATGATAGGCACCAGTAAAAAACCACAGTTACAGTCATCATCCATGAAAACCAGCACTACTGGGACTCCCCATTTGGCCCAAGAGAATCAAGCTATTAAAAGGCAAAAATTGGAAGGAGGAAAGAGTAGACAGGTAAATTTTGCCGTTTTTCTTCCACATTTTCCCGTTTAATTTTTTTTTTATGTCTTATCTTGACTGTATCCTTTTTTCTTTCTTCTTCAAAACTTTCCAGATTCTGAATGTCAAACATCAGAATTTGCCTCATAAGTCTAAATTGGGTTTATTAACCACTAGCAATGCCAACATCTCTTCAAGTACTAGCAAGACTAACAAAGAAGACAGAAAGGTTTGTGATGGTCATTAATTTCATATATTAATAAAAGATCCATTTTGTTATAATTTTATATTTTACTGCTGAATCATTTTATATTGAACTATCTATGTCTGTATATGATAGGTTTATGTTCGTGAAACACCAAAAACAGCACCTGTACCATTTATATCAACAGCAGAAATACTTAAAAGATTTCAGTCCAGTACCAGAGACCTGTCATTGCCCAGTGCTCTTTCTAATGTAAGATATGGATCTGTTCTTTTCTCTCCTTTTTTTATCATATGGTGCATGTTAAAATACATCTTTGACTAATTAGTCGGGAAAATGTTGCTTCCATGACCAGACGAAACCGAAACTAACATTGACCAGACCAAAAGAACCTGAATTTGAGACAACTCAAAGGGTTCGCCCAACTAGGGTGAAGAGTAGTGCTGAACTTGAGGAAGAATTGATGGCTAAAATGCCAAAGTTTAAGGCTCGTCCACTGAATAAGAAGGTACATTTTCATTCTTCTCTTTGGGACTGTACGTGAATGTTATCTTTTATGCCTAGATTGATAAAATTTATTTATTTACTTTTTTTTTTATCCATTATAGATTTTGCAGACTTCAAGTTTGCCTCCAATACCAAGAAGTACACCCCATCCTCCAGAGTTTAAGGTAAACCACATCAAAATATGTTTATCAGAAATGCTTAATGTGATGTATTAGTACTAACAATTATTTATTTATTATTTTCTTTAGGAGTTTCATTTGGAAACAATGGCCAGGGCCCATCAGAATGTAGATTCAGCATCAGTCGCTTCAACAGAGCTATCTCAGAAGGTAATTTAGAGCAACAGGAATTATATTATCCATTTTGGATATGTTGGCTTATTTATTCACTTCGATTCATTAGGTCATGTCTTTTCCTTCTTTGACACAGGATAATTCATGGAAGCCTCATCATCTTACAGAACCTAAAACACCTGTACTTCAAACATCACTGAGGGCCCGCCCACCCAAGGTGAAGAGCTCCATGGAATTAGAGCAAGAGGAGCTTGAGAAAGCCCCCAAATTCAAGGCAAGGCCGCTAAATAAGAAGGTAATGGTCCAACTTTGATGTTACCTATGTAAGAATCTTGTTCTATCCTTCAGGAATTTTATGTAACCAAAATGGTTTCTTGTCAGATTTTTGAAAGTAAAGGGGACATTGGCATATTCTGCAATGCAAAGAAGAATGTTACCGAGCCTCAAGAATTTAACTTCGCAACAAATGAGAGGATCCCACCACCTGCTGCTGTGGCAGATTTGTTTGACAAGGTATTAGAGTTAAATTGTAAAATTTTGCTCCTAGATATTTATTATCAGTTAAGAGATTCATTTGCTTTGTGGTTTGCAGCTGTCTTTGAAGTCATCTGAATCTGCACGGAGCCATAATCCTCTTCCAAGAAACACAACTCCAAATCCATTTCATCTCCGGACCGAGGTTCATTACTTCACCTTTCATGGAAGATTAATATAGCATGGTGTGAATAGTCTAGTTTTGCTAGTACCAACATTCTTAATCATGTTTTAGGAAAGAGGCACTGAAAAAGAAAAGAGATTGTTGGTAGAACTTCTAACAAAACAGTGGGAGGAGGAAAGAGCGAGGGTTCCCAAGGCTAATCCATATCCTTATACCACTGACTACCCTGTGGTAAGAAGTTTGTCAATTTCGGCGCCCCATTAATGTTTACTAATTGATAGTGTATATATAAAATTGTTGGTGTCTTTGCAGATTCCGCCAAAACCAGAACCCAAGCAATGCACAAAACCAGAACCATTCCAACTGGAGAGCCTAGTGAGACATGAGGAAGAAATGCAGAAGGAAATGGAAGAAAGACTAAGAACGGAGAAAGAAGAGGCCGAGATGAGAACATTCAAGGCACAGCCAATCTTAAATGAGTGAGTAACAATTCAGAGTTTTATTCTTCCTGACGTGTATGAAGACATACAATGTTTAATAGTCTTTGTGGATATTATTGCAAGCAGGGACCCAATCCCAGTTCCAGAAAAGGTTCGGAAACCCCTTACACAAGTTCAACAGTTTAATTTACACGTGGAACATCGTGCTGTGGATCGAGCACAATTTGATGAAAGGGTAAAAAATCTCACTTGAAAATAATAATTGCCTGAATTTTTTTTGTTGTATGTTGTTATTGGTACTAATATAGCTTCTTTTTTTGGCAGATTAAGGAGAAAGAAATGATGTACAAACGATACAGAGAAGAAAGTGAAGCAGCAAGAATGGTATAAATATTTTGTGAACTTTGGTACATTGTCATAATTATCTTGGTGTTGTTAACATTTTGATAGTGATAAATTTGTGATAAATTTGTGAACAACCCAGATAGAGGAAGAGAAGGCTCTGAAACAGTTGAGAAGGACAATGGTTCCTCATGCTAGACCTATTCCTAAATTTGATCATCCATTTTGTCCCCAAAAGTATATCCCTGAACTGTGTCGGTTATTTATTGAAAAATATTTTCTTATAATAAAATATAACTAACACTCGCTGTTGCATATTAGGTCTACCAAAGACACAACAAAACCTAAGTCACCAAATTTGCGGGTACTCCATAGAAAGGAGAGGAGGAAGGTATTCAATGGAACTGTAGTTTCAAGTCCTGCCTCCAACATGAGATGATGATGACTACATCAACTTTGTATAAGTATTGTAATTTGTTCAAGATTTCTTGAATGACACACACTTTTCTGTATGTTCTGTAGTTGTTTTTGTTGTCAAATTCTTAGTTCCTTGTAAATTTTTCCAATCTTAATTTTTATCACAATAAAAACTCTATTATTAACAAGTGTTTAATCTAATGAGATAAATTGGCAAACATGTTAGTCATAATTTATTAAAATCGATGTGCTCACCAAATCTTTTATTTCAAGTCTGAATCGTGTGGTCTTGGCCTACTTTTTCAACAGCATACAAAGAGGTGATTTTCAAATGATCCTGAAATTTTACGACACTTGTAACTTATAAGAAAAATTCTAAAAGTAGCTTTAATCACACAGTTAAAAAAATATATATATCCAAAGCCAGATGAAGGCTCTGTCTTACACACCAAACAAAGCTCGACCGACCACCGCTCTATAAATCAGTTCCAATGATAAATCATAAATGTTATAAATTTAAAAACTAATTAAAACATTATTTTATTTTTACAACCTTTCTCATTCTAGAAACTTTTTTCAGTAAGTTTATATTTTGAATGTATAGCGATTAATCCAATATTTAAAAAAAAAAGGTTTTTAAATATATATCAGAGTTATCATACTGTTAATTAATTACAAGGTAAATTCTTCGATATCCTTCATTATTTTGAGAGTAAAATACTCTATGTTAACGGGCATCAATTTAAAAGAAAATTGAAAATATTTATTAGTGCAGATAACAAAGGGTAATGTTAGGTAGCCAAAAAATAATTACAATATAGAAATATCATGTAAAAATTTTCATTCTCTTGATAAGCAAATGACATACACTTCCTTATCACTTATTCTCTCTATCACCTATCATTTTGCTGCATATTTAGAGTCATTAATGTTCTTTCCAAAATCAATTTCATTTTCTCTCAAATCAAATCTCTAACATCTCTCAATCACATTATTATCCATTAAATACAATAATTCTCTGCAAAAATTATGAAAATTAAATAATTAAAAAATTTTAACAACTTTTACTATACAACTTATATTTTACATATAGACTATTAAAAATAAAAAATAAAATATAAAATATAAACAAAAAGTTTAAAAATAATTTTTTAAAAATAATTATTAACTCGTCATATTAAAATCAATAAATAAGCATACATATAAATATTAAAAAAATATTAAAATAATTAAAATCACGACCTACTAGTGCACATATGAGATAATTTGAAGAATACAATAAGACGTATAGTTTAAAATTTGATAATATTAATTATAAAAATTTATTAATTATAGACATCATAGTATGAAATTATGAATATTATGAGTATAAATTATGGATGTTATTAATATGAAATTATAGATGTTATGTGGATAAATTTATGGATGTTATGAGTAAATTTATCAATTGAATAAATTAATTTAAGAATTTGACATTTTTTTAAATTTAATTATGATAAAATTTAAAAATATCTGTGTTAACTTAATAGTTACTTATGCAATAACTAAAAAATGATACGTGTATGGTTGTAATATCTAATAAACATGAATTTAATTTTTAGATGTTAGTTGTATGTAATTGTGGATGTTATGTATATAAACGTATGAATGTTATGTGTATGAACATAGTAGTACAATATAATTATAAATACACATAAAAACAAAAAAAATCGGTTTATTACCATACCTCATCAAAACTAGTTAAAAACAATTTCTTGTAAAATTTCTTGGCTTATACACTATTGTGCTTGCAATGGTGTTATTCTTGTGATTTTTGAATGAATATGATTGAATTAACATAAAGTATATATTAGGATAGGTTTTATGTTTCATATCTCCAATAATTAATGATAAATACCATAACGAACAAAGAATCAATTGCAATTATTTAATGTAATTGATATTATAATTACCGTTCTTAAATATAATTATTATTAATCTTTATTGTATTTTTATATATAAAAATCAAATTATAAAAAGGAATATTAAGTATTGATTACAATAATGCCTAATAAAAAGGGATATGATTTTATAATTAATATCATTAATAAGTAGATTTGATAAGAACGGTGATAAGTAGAATGATAAGAGAGTGAGATAAAAAATAAAACTAATATTAAATGATATAAATGAAGTGAATTATGGAAAATTTTGGCTAATTATGGCTGAAAAATTTTGGTTACCAAACTTTTTCCGATAACAAATATGAACCCATTCATATTAGAGTTTAATTTTGATGCACTGAAGGTATAAAAATTTTATAGTTGTGCAATCATATTTATTCTTTTGAATGACCATATACGCAATTAATACGAAAAATAGTTGTTTTTGTTGATGTGAGGTTATGTAATTAAATGCACATGTAAAACTACAGTGCATCCAAATTAAATTCTTCATCTTAACTCAAAACAAACCGCGTTAAAAGTACATTTAACTCTTATTTTTACACGCAATCAATGCAAAAAATAATTATTTTTGCTGATGTAGTATTATGTAATTAAATGCACGTGTAAAATTACAGTGCGTCAAAATTAAATTCTTCAAACCAACTTGAGTTGGTCGAGTGGTTAGTTCACTCGTCCGTTTAAACAAGTATCGGAATTCGAATCCCGCCTTATGCATGCAGCAACCCATTGACCAGCGGCAGACCCTTAAATGGAACTCAGATCCACGACGGATTAGTCCTTAACCTGTCGGATTAGGAGATACTGTAGACAACCAAAAAAAAAAAAATTCTTCATCTTAACTCAAAACAAACCGCTTTAAAAATAAATTTAACTCTTATTTCACTAGTTAACCCAAAACTGCATTTCATTTATCCCTTTTTACTTTTTAAGTTATGCTTCTAAGTACTAATATACATAGCTAATAATAAAATGCAAAAATTTTTCTTGTAACTTTTCGATAGAATTTTTATTCGATTTAATATTTATATTTAAAATTCATAAAACTATAAATAGAATTTTGCAGTTAT
>NC_029787.2:22157257-22182257 GCF_000816755.2 Arachis ipaensis
CAACCCTATTTTTTTTCAAACCACAAATTGAAATACATAAAGATGATATTAATTAATAATAATTCATCAATCATTAAATATTTAAATCATATATCCAATTCCAAACACCAAAACTGAAAATATAACACAAAAACAAATATATATGTAATATAATTAGGATCAATTAGCATTATTTAGCATATCAGAATATTTATTATAGAATATTATGTCTTTATTATTTCGATTCTCTTAACACCTATAAATATCATTCTATATTGTATTATTCTAAACAATTTGAATACACTCTATAATACATAAATTCTTTCTCGAGTTTAGTCTCTTGTTTCTAACATGCACTACAAGAAAACAGCTCTACTGCCACGCTTTTAAAGCGTGGCGAAAAGCTGAAAAAAGTGTGGCAATAGCCATGGTATTTTCCTTGAGGAGGATAGGTTGTTTTTCTTCGGTTAAAATTACCGTATTTTTCATACTTTTCTTCCGTGCCATGCAATCCTCCTTGAAGAGGATAGGTTATTTTCCTTGCGGTGAAATCACCATTGTTTTTGCACTTTTTTTCTATGTCATTTTTCCTTACCTTTTGTCACTTAATTGATACTTTTTCACCTCACCGACTAGCCTGTTCTCTCTGTCTTATGTTTTTCCAAGTCGAATGATCAAACACTATTGTCATCCGCTGCTTACCTATTCTCATGAAGAAATCATATTGTTTTCGCTCTCTTTTAGCAGTTCCATCTGTGTTCTCTCGTGGCAGTTTCGTCTGCATCCTCTCGTGGCAGTTCCGTCTGCGTCCTCTCGTAGCAGTTCCGTCTGTGTTTCCTTGAAATAGTTTCGTCTGCATTTCTTTGTGGCAGTTCCATTTGCGCTTCCTTCAAACAAGCGGCAGTTCCATCTGCGCTTCCTTTCGGCAGTTCCGTCTGCACTCGTTCTATTCATTGTTTTCAATAAGTTTCAAACTCAAGTTGTCACTTGAGTTTGAGGGGGATGTTAGAATATAATTAGGATCAATTAGCATTATTTACTATATCATAATATTTATTATAGGATATTACGTCTTTATTATTTCGATTCTCTTAGCACCTATAAATACCCTTCTATATTGTATCATTCTAGACAACTTGAATGCACTCAATAATACACAAATTCTTTCTCCAATTTAGTCTCTTGTTTCTAAACTGGAGGAAAGATTTGTTTATTATTGAGTATATTCAAGTTGTATAAAATAATACAATATAATATAAAAGGGTATATATAGGTACAAAGAGAATCGAAATAATAAAGACGTAATATTCTATAATAAATATTCAGATATGCTAAATAATACTAATTGATCTAATTGATCTTAATTGATCTTAATTATATTTTAACATCCCCTCTCAAACTCAAGTGATAACTTGAGTTTGAAAAAACAATGAAATAAAAAGATGCATAAACTGATAGAACGGGTGCAGATGAAACTGCCGGAAGGAAGCGTAGATGAAATTGTCGCTGTCTGAAGGAAACGCAGACAGAATTGCCGGAAGAAAGCGCAGATGAAACTGTCGCTGTCTGAAGAAAACGCAAACGGAATTGCTGGAAGAAAGCGCAGATGAAACTGCTGCGAGAGTGGCCAATTACCAAAAAAATTGCTTAAAATATGGCAAACTTCCAAAAAACTGCAGAAAAGTAATAAAGTGCAAAGATATGACAAACTATCGGAAGGTGACGAAAAATATATAGTTTCTCCATAAGAATAAGTAAGTAACGGATGACAGTGGTGCTTGATTCATTAGATTCCGAAAGACACAAGACGAAGATAATATGTTAATCGGTGAGGTGAAAAAGTATCATAAGAGTGACAAAAGACAAACAAAAATGGCATAGAGAAAAAGTGTGAAAAATACGGTGATTTTACCGGGAGAAAAATAACCTATCCTCTTCAAGGAGGATATCATGGCTCTAACTAAACTAGAGAAAGGATTTGTGTATTATTGAGTATGAGTATATTCAAGTTGTATAGAATAATACAATATAATATAAAAGGGTATATATAAGTACTAAGAGAAACATAACTTCGATTCTCTTAGTACTTATATATACCCTTCTATATTATATTGTATTATTCTATACAACTTGAATATACTCATACTCAATAATACACAAATCATTTCTCTAATTTAGTCTCTTATTTCTAACCAAATTTGAGCGATGAAGAGCAATCTTTATGTATATGTTTTACCCTCTCTTTCTCTATATATATTCTATATCATCATCATTTATGCACAACACACAAAATAGTATCAATGAGGTCTGTTGCTTTCATCATCATCCTTATGTTTTTCCTGTTTTAATATTATTTTTATTAGTTTAATGTTGATGGTAATTAATTATAATAGAAGTACATAATTAATATATAAAGTTAACTACCAAACATTTTTTTTAGTTTTTCTACTTTGATTCATTTGAAAATTTTTAAAATGACAAGAACTTGTTATGAAAATAAGGATTAAGATTTAAAGAAAAGAGGAGAGAATAAAGAGAATGATAGTTAATTCTATTATTGATTGTGTACATTAGAGAATATGAGAAGGACTATTTATAGCCAAGAGCCCAATTCTTAGCCAAGGGACCAACGCATCCACAATAAATATATTTATAACACTCCCTTTGGATGTCCCTAATAGTAATAGTAGACTAGTGCCTTATTAAAAAATCTTACTAAAAAAATATAGTGAAGGAGAAAGAGTACACTGTCCTATAATACGTTAGGTAGCTACCTTGTTAAAAATCTTACCAGAAAAAAATCTAAAGTAGGATAAAAACCATGGTTAAAGAAAGGAGTACAACCCGTATTACTCCCCCTCATAATTACATCACTTGATATCTCTTAGTTGGCGCATTCTTATCTTTTATACTAGTTTCTCAAATGTTGAAGTAGGTAGTGCTTTAGTGAACATATCTGCTAAATTATCATTGGAATGGATTCGTTGAACGTCTATATATCATCACTTTGTTGAAGATTATGAGAGTAGAAGAGCTTTGGTGAAATGTGCTTTATTCTATCTCCTTTGATGTATCCTTCTTTTAGTTGATGTATACAAGCAAAGTTATTTTCGTGTATGACTGTTGGCATTTTCTTCACAGGTAAGTTACATATATCTTGAACATGTTGGGTGACTGACCTAAGCCAAACACATTCTCGAGTTGCTTCATGAATTGCTAATATTTCTACATTATTTGAGGATGTTGCAACTATAATTTGTTTTGTTGAGCACCAAGATATAACTGTGCCACCACATGTAAATAGAGAACCTGTTTGTCATCTGCCTTTATATGGATCAGAAAGAAAACCTGCATCTGCATATCCAACAAATTAAAACGTTGATTCGTTGGAGTAAAATAAACCCTTATCAACAGATCCTTGAAGATATCTTAATATATGTTTGACACCATTCCAATGTCTTCTAGTTGAACAGGAGCTAAATCTCGATAACAAGTTTACTGAAAAAGCTATATCTGATTTTATATTGTTAACGAGATACATTAGCGCACCAATAGCACTAAGATAGGGTACTTCAGGACCAAGAGGCTCCTCATTATTTTCACATGGTCAAAATGGATCTTTATACACATCTAGTGATCTTACCACTATTGGAGTCCTCAATGGGTGTGCCTTGTCCATGTAAAATTTTTTCAAAAGTTTTTCAGTATAAGTTGACTAATTGATGAATATATCGTCCTTCAAGTGTTCAATTTGTAAACCAAGACAAAATTTTGTCTTACCAACATCTTCCATTTCAAATTCTCTTTTTAAATAATCTACAGTTTTGGAATCTCTTTAGGTGATCCAATGATGTTTAAATCATCAACATATACTGCAATAATAAAAAATTTGGATTTAGATTTTTTTAAGAATACACATGGACATATACGGTCATTTTTGTATCCATTTTTCAATAAGTATTCACTGAGACGTTTATACCACATAAGCCCAGATTGTTTTAATCCATACAAAGATTTTTCAAGTTTTACTAAACAAATCTCCAGAGAATTATTGTATACTTCAGGCACTTTGAGTCCTTCTGGGACTTTCATATAAATTTCTTTATCAATTAAGCCGTATAAATAGGCTGTAACAACATTCATTAGGCGCATGTCAAGCTTTAAATTCACAGCTAGACTAATCAGATATCTTAATGTTATTAAATCCACCAGAGAAAAATATGTTTCCACACAGTCAATACCAGGTTTTTGTGAGAACCCTTGTGCTACTAGTCGAGCTTTGTATCTTTTTATTTCATTTTCTCATTTTGTTTGTGTACAAAAATTCACTTGTATCTCACTGGCTCTATACCTTCAGGGGATTTGACTATAGGACTAAAAACTTCACGTTTTCTAAGTGAAGTTAATTCAGTGTGAATTGCATCTTTCTATTTTGACCAATCATCTCTTTGTCTGCATTCTTTGACAGATTTTGGTTCATGATCCTTATTTTGCTTTGCTATTTCTACAACAATATTATAAGCAAAAATGTTGTCGACAACAGTATTCTTTTGGTCCCATATTTTTTCGGTAGTGACATAACTTATCGAGATCTCTTCATTTTTAGGTACCTGAACCTCTTCAGATATTTCATCAATATTTATGTCTTCAGATCCCCTTTGAGTATTTTCCTCCATATTGTGACCATCATGATTGATTATCTCTCTTCTTTTTCGAGCATTTTTATCCTTAGAACCGATTGGTCTTCCACGCTTTAGGCGTTGATTGCTTTCATTTGCACTAACAATTTGACCTTCCAAAATATTTCTTTTTATTGGTGCATTTGCAGCTAGAATGTGAGATTTTTTTACTCTCTTTAGATCAATAAATGCATCTGGCAATTGGTTTGCAATATTTTGCATATGAATTAACCTTTGTACTTCTATTTCACATTGTCTAGTGCGATGATCTAAATATAATAACGACAATGTATTCCAAATAATTTTCTTTTCCAACTGCTTATTTTCTCTCCCTAATTTGAAAATTTTGTTTCATCAAGGTGGCAATCAAAAAATCTTGCCTTAAATAAATCACCCGTCATGGGTTCAAGATATTTTATAATTGACGGAGATTCATAACAAACATATATCCCCAATCTTCTTTGGAGTCCCATCTTTGTGCGTTGTGGTGGAGTAATTGGAAAATAAACCGTACATCCAAATATCTTACAATGAGAAATATTTGGCTCCTGACCGCAAGCCAGTTGTAAAAGGGAGGATTTTAGGTAACTTGTTGGTCTTGAGCATATAGGTGCTGCAGCATACAAAACAGCATGCCTCCATGTTAAAATGGACAGTTTAGTTCTCATAAGTAATGGTCTAATTATTAACTAGGCGTTTAATCAATGCTTCTGCTAGGTGGCATTTACGTTGGTCCATCATAATGTTTGTCTAACACAATTGTTTTTTTTTTTTTTTGCAAAAACATCCTTAGTCTATTATTGCAACATCAGTACTATATCTCTTATTTATTACAAGAATAACTCAGTATTAATCATTTACCATTATATCCCTATTTCTTTATTGGGCCAATTAAAATTATATTAATGACTAATTTAAATAACAAAACAACAGAAAATCTGAAACCTCTTAGGGTTCATATGGAGCACGCATCTAATAATGGAGGTAGAAATGGCAGTTCAGACGGTGGCACAAGAGAAGTGCGACTACCGGTAAGTCCTCTCTAATGCATGAATATTGTATTTTATCACATAGTTTCTTATTCCTTCCACATTAATGGTTCCCTGTTCATTTTTTCATAGATTTAAATCCGTTTCTTGTACATAGTTGTCGATATTTCTTGCTTGGACATTAATGTTTCTTCTTCCTTTTGTTTTTTTAATCGATATTGGGTTTGATAGCATAAGGGAGATTGTTTTCTACATGTTCAACGCTTTCTTCTATTTTACTTATTTTAGAATTTAATAAATAAAAAAATATAGAACCAGAACACTGCTATTATTTTCATGTTAGTGGTCTCTGCACTTTGATTTATTAGAATACTATTTATTTTATATTTTTCCGGTTGCAAATAAAATTGCTGAGTAGGATCTTGAAGTGAATGATAAAATGGAAGAAAGAGTATTCTTTGATGAGATGATAGAAAAGTCAGATGATACAGAGAAATTTCAAGGAATGTATCAAGATGAAATTGAGCAGGAAGCGGTGAATTCTGAGGATTTAGGGAAGCAAGAATTTCAAGCAATGTTTGATGGGAACGGTTTTTCACATGAGGTGGATGAATTATATTGAATATAAGATATTGAAAATATTGCCATGGTTGATTTTCTGAACATAGGTGCTCATGAGATGGAATGTTTTCATTTTCCTAATCTTCAGATAACATTTGATTTCTATAACCATTATACAAAATTTGTTGGTTTTGGTGCTAGAAAAAGTAAGACTTGGAAAAATAGCAAAGGAGAATATGTGAAGCAATTTTTTGTGTGCTCTCGTGAGGAATTTAGACCAGAGAAATATTATAATATAGAAAATAGAAAAAGGGAGCCAAAATCTGAGACTCGTTGTGGTTGCCTGGCTAGGTTTGTAGTTCGTTTTGTGGCTTACACTGGAAGATGGCATTTGGCTTTGTTTGTTGAATTGCACAATCATGATTGCCTTGATTCTATGTTAGTTGGTTTTCTTTCTACACATAGAAAAATGGCAGACAGGCATTAGCACATCCCATATATATGCTATGTTAGCTAATCAAGCAGGTGGTTATGAGAATGTTAATTATACCTTAAGGGATATGTATAATGAGATTGCTAGGCAAAGGCGTCATGTCCTAGGTGATGCTAGAGCGGCATTGCGATACCTCAAAAACTAGAAAGCTGAAGATACTTGCCTCTATTATGAGCACATAGTTGATGCTAAAGGGGGTATTGCGAGCTCTATTTTGGTGTGATGGATGAAGCTAATTAGATTATGAAGTATTTGGAGATGTGCTTGCCTTTGATGTGACATACAAGAAGAACAAGTACTTGTGTCCGGTAGTAGTGTTTTCCGGTGTGAATCATCACAACCAAACAATGGTATTTGGAAGTGCTCTAGTTACCAATGAGAGTAAGGAGGTCTACGTGTGGTTATTACAACAACTATTGGCAGCCATGAAGGGAAAAGCACCTGTATCTGTGATTACAGATGGTGCTCCATCAATGAGGTTTGCAATTGAGGCGGTATTCCCAAATGCCCATCATAGATTATGTGCTTGGCACCTCATTCGGAACGCCACAAGTAATGTTGGAAACCCAAAATTTACATCTATGTTTAAAAATTGATGCTAGGAGATTATGAGATTAGTGTGTTTGAGCAGAAGTAGTTTGGAATGGTTGAGGAGTTTGGTGTAGCTGAAAAGAATTGGATTATTGACATGTACGAGAAAAGCCATATGTGGGCCACTGCACATATTTGAGGCAAGTTTTTTGCGGGATTTAGGACAACTTCTCGATGTGAAGGTTTGCACTCTATTATTGCAAAATATGTTAAATCTCAATACAATTTGGTTGATTTCATAAAGCATTTTAAGCGGTGTCTTACCTACCTAAGATATAAGGAGGTTGAAGCTGACTATGTTTCCATATCTGGTCTTTCGGTACTTAAAACAGCATTAGAACCTCTGGAAAGGTCTGCATCAAATTTCTATACACGAGAGATAGTTTTTATATTTTGACCAATGCTTGTTAGGGCTGCAAGAATGAAGGTTGTGCAAGATGTGGCATTTGATTCATTTGTACTTTATACAATATCTAAATATGGAAGTCTAAATAGTTCATGAGAGGTGTCTGTGGATAATGAAATGATGAAATTTAATTGTTCATGCTTAAGGATGGATTCTTTTGGAATTCCGTGTGAGCATATAGTTTGTGTGCTAGTGTTTCTTAACATCCTTGAGCTGCCAAAGTCTCTTGTGTTGAAAAGGTGGTCGAAGAATGCCAAGACAAGCACTTTCGATTCAAGTGGCGTTACTTGGGAGTCTATAATATTGAGTCAATATGGATGCTTGATGGATTGGTGTCGGCAACTATCCTATGTCGCTAGTCGAAGGCAGGAGGGATTCAACCTTGTTCGAGACACTGTTATGAGCCTAATCGAAGATTTCGAGATTAAAGATGAACAAGAAAAGCAAGTTGGTGCTGAAGCTAATGATTCAGATGGTATTTTTCCTAAGAATCCACAAAATTGTAGGTCTAAGTGTCATCCAGGTGAAAAGGTAAAACGAAAACCACAATGATGTAGTATTTGTCGCATGGAAGGGCATAATAAAAAATCTTGTCCATTGGCAAAGGACATTCAGCAGACCAATGCAAGTTGTGCAACTTTTTGTGGCATAAATAGGAACCCTTTTGAGGAAGGTTTGGATGCAGATGCAGAAATGGTAATACTTGGTTTAATGATTTGCGTACCACATGTTAATTATATAATTTTCATTGATAAGAGTGGAGATTGATCAATATTTTGTTTGTAGGGATTTTGGGCATCTGATATTGAAGAAGATTATGAAGATCAAGAGTTTTGGGCAGGAGGTTCTGATGCAAGTGCCGACATGGAACTTAGTGAAGAGTTCTCCCAGAAGTTACCATATCTGATAATTTTAAAGCCTGAAAATTATATTCATGACAAGATTGTTAAGGTTCATGTATTATTTTACATGTGTATAAAGAAATGGATTAAGGATACCTCACCAAGGATTTCATAATTTCTTGTCTTGGCTCAACTTGATCGTCATTTAGATTAGAATCAAACTGATATAATTTTCCATCCAATAAGCTAATGACCATAAGATACCAGTGGTCACCTTCTTCCTTAATTGGCACATAAATCTACAGAGCAGCGGATAGTTAAGTGTGGGTCATTTCACATTAAACTCGTAAATTTAGATTTAATGAGGTTTTGCATAAATTAATCCATTAAAGAATTCACATGCACTCACAAATTTAAGATCCGGTGCGACAGGCATAAAGCGATATATATAGGCAGCATTCATTTTATCCAGTGAATGTCTCATAAAATGTTCCACCTAAAAGGATTAAAGAGATCTCATTCTAATGAATTACGCATAATTCAAAGAAAAGTGATATAAGTTAACATGATATTTACCGCAAAAGATGGCGGAAGCATCCAAAAAGTCTTATTTGCTTGGTCCCATGTGGCCTTCATTACCACAAGCTTGATTATCTACAAATGAGAGTAAAGCAATTTATGGTTGGAGACAAATATTCATAGCCAACAACAAAAAAAAAATACATGCAAAAAACAGCTTGTGTAGCCGTGTAGGTACCTTGTCCGAGATTGGTCTTCCGGGAGCTAGACAAGCAAGTTCTTCCCTAGTTACTATCGTGTCATCCACATTAATCATGGTCTCACTGAAATTCAGATGTTTCATATAAGATAGTTCAACAACACTAATCCTACAAGTGTGAGCTGAAAAAGGGGAACTCACCTTGGATCTTCAATGCTTGCACAAAATGCATATGCTAATCCTTCAAGTTGAACAGACTTTAGCTGCATTTTAGCACATGGTCTGAATTTGCACCTAAAAGCCTAAAAAAAGGAGACTTCTTCATTTTAGGGTTTATTAAGTCAAAGTGGCATATTATGACCATTCAAAACCAGTAATCAATGATTGTCACCTTAATAATTGCATTATAGTAACGTGATTTCTCCATTTGGTTAGGGTTAGATACTGGTGGCAGTGACCTCTCACCTTGGAGGCAAGGCACACCAGCCGATTGAGCAGGGAGTCGACGTGGAACAGAAAACAATGTGGCATCCCCTGTCTTTGTCATCTTAGCAACTTGCATATTAGGAAATGGGGAGGTGAGCAATTTTCCTCGAGTCAATGAGGATTCAACCTACGAAATAATGCAATGAGGTTTGAGGTTAAGCTGGCAAGTAAAAAAAAAAGACAAAGTTTTAATAACCAAGGTTCCATTACCTTAGTGGGCAATGTCCTACAGTAATTGCTGGCAAGGAAACCTGTAGACTTAGCCTTGGTTCTAAGTTGAGGGTTGACAATGGACTTTCCTTTAATGCTGTCAATTCGTGAAGATTATGATGCCTGAGACAACCCCGATTCATGCTTATCTGATATAGTGGCATCATCTTTGGCATCAGAGATATCAATGGTGACATCATTGTCGAGTTGTGCCGGGCTGCATCTCAACCTCTTTCTCAATAGTGGATCAGTGACTGGTGTCATCATTGGGTTCCTGTCTACACTTTGCTGAGTAAAATCAACATTGCTGACTGAATCTTTGGGAGGTAGGTTTGTGTTGTACTCATCATGGTCTTTGCACTTATCTTCATTATGGTACAGCTTAAACTCCATCACCTTGAGTGATCTCTCTATGTTGCCAGAAGCCTTGGTTAGTTCTTCCATAGACTTATTTAGCTCTCCTAGGTCCTTCACATCTCTCCTCAAGTCCTGTAAATAAACATCACCAAGGTCTATATTAATGGCTAATCAAGTAGGGAGTGGAGACTTATTTAAATGATTTTATTCCTTTGGATTATTGGATTAATATAATCTAATGGCTAACATACTTTAATTGCACGAAATAACTCATCTATAGAAACATTCTACAGTTGCGGCAATATCGGGTCTTGCGTAGGGGTTGCACTCGTTGCAACAAATTCCACACCATTTATACGCATAAAAGGGTCAGCTTCAAACCTGCAACCAAATATTAGCAACATTAACTGTTAATATACGTAAAATGAATATTGAAATTGATGAAAAGTAAATTTATTTACTTGGAATTTGAGACCGAATCAGGTGCAACTGCAGTGACATTCTCTGTAATGGCCATTGAAATTGTAAAACGTACTGCCGACAAGGTTAGGTAGGTTGACAACAAAAAGGGTTTATAACTGGCTGGCCGTTATGGATTTTATAAAGGAACAATTACAGGAAACAAATCAAGTGAAATTAATTGAGATATCGCGAGATTTTATCACTCATCAAAAATAGGAAAAGGAACGTGGTAATAAAGTCATCCAGTACACATTTAATTCAAAGTCAAATACAGAAACTTGCTATCACATTCATGAGCATTCAATTTTTGGAAATATCTGGATGTTACTCCAAATGTTAAGTTTTATATTTTAAATTTCAAATTTTAATATGTCAAATTTCAAAATTCAAATTTAGAAAACTGAAATAAAAAAATAGGGTAGTTACGGAAGTTGCAGTATAAATTTAACTCACATATATAAAAAAATATTTTACTTTAATCTCAAGTATAAATTCAACCACAACACACTAAATTTATGAATATTGTAACTTTTCTTTTTTACTTTAATCTCAAGTATAAATTCAACTCACATATATAAAAAATATTTTACTCTACTATAAAATATAAAACTATTTTAACACATTTATTCTAACGAGTTTGGCTAACTCATAAGTTTGATTTAATGGAACTGCATCCGTGAGCTCCTTTATTTGAACTAAACTCATTAATAGTTTAAGAAGTTGGATCCATATATTAGTGAGTGGAACTTGAATAAAGACGGATTTAACTGGTTGGCTCATAACTTGACTTAATGTATATATGCATGTATATTACTTATTTGAACTAATATATGCTATCTTCATCATATTTGAGCCATTTCCTAAGTTTAAACCAACTCTATATTTTTTTATAAGTTAAATTTAAAAATAATCAGGGATATTTCTAGGACTTTTCATGAAGACATGAATTAACTATTAAAATCAACCAAGTTACCATATAAGAGAACACCCTTCACTCATAAATAATGAGGTTTCATTATTCTCATTAATAAACTCTTTAAAAAGAACACTGACAATTTTTTTATTATACAAGCTGTTGGGAATAAGGAGTATGACCATAATCTAATCAATCATATGTCATATAATTTGCTATTGTTATTATATTAAAATGTTAATATAATAACGTCCTTGATTAAATTTAGAGATTTATCATTGTGATAGTGATCATAATATTAAGAGATAAATCTTTTATAATTTAATCTAAATTGTTCTTGGTTATAGGATTATTAAAAAGGACATTAATAATCCGGAAAGATCAATATATATATAATGGTCTTCATTAGATGAAGATTAATAGATCTCATTTATTAAATTATATATATAGATGGTGCATATAGAGATATGACCATTGAACTGACTCACTCTGAGAATTTCTAATGGTTATAATTACCGCATAGTTGTCAATAGGATATTCTCAAGATGAACATAGTAATAGAGTTTTCTTTGACCTGCGACTATCATAGTAATTAACAATGTATTTATTATACTTTGATTCCGGACACCTAATACCCTAGGGTGCTAGTTGAATGGATATTGGGTATGATTTAAATACTTGTAGAATTAATGATTAGTCAATAAGGAATCTGTCAACTCTCGGTAAAGAGTTTGAGCTCTATGATTATAATGACTGAGATGAATAAAACCTTGGCCAAGGGGATTGAATGAATGAAGAAATGAGTTTCTTAAGTCATTCACAGTTCATTATAATAATGGTAACAAGTTAGAGTTTGACAATTAAACCATACTCTAAAGGTTAACCAAGAGCTGGAAAGATGGAAGGAATTATACTTTGTTCTTCTAAGGTTCTTAGTAAAAATATATTACTTCAAACTATCGGGTCGTTGAGGAGTGTTGCTAGATGCAAACCTTGATTAGTAAATTTAGTATGACTATAATTTACTACCCGCTTAGTATTGAACCTATGGGGTCACACACTAACGAGTGTTCTAATCTTTGCTATAGAATTATTTAATTATTATTTTGATTTGATCAAATAAATAATTATATTGATTCAAATGGAATATTATTATATTCTTTGCTAGCACCAAGAATATAATAATAATATGATAATTGAGAATATTAAATGAGATTTGAGAATAATTAGTTATTTTATTTCTGAATTTGAATTATAAATTTGGATGAGATCCAAATTGATTATGTTTTAAATTGTTATGATATGATTCATAAAATTTGAAGGATTCAGATTTGGAATTTAAAGATATGATTTAAATTTGAATTGAGAATCAAATTTAAAATCAGTAACAAATCTCATACTATATATATGTATGCCAAGAGTACAGGAAACACAGAAAAGAGAGAATAAAACATAAGGGTTTTATTCCTTTACCGCTACAGACATAAACGTATGTGAGCCTGATTATTGGAAAAGAATTTTATGGCGTGCAAAGAGTTGCAAGAGGTTTTTCAATTTAGATCAGATGTCCATTGGTCAAGGAGTTGACAGCAAAGGTTGGTCTCGGTGTGGATACGCATAGCGCCTTCGTACCATCGAAGGAGAAAGTGATTTTTACTAAAGCGTCTAAAGGTATTTAGATCTGATCTATATATTATTGGAATAAAGTTTAAACACAAAATAGATCTTTAAGGATTACTTTCTTTTCTTCCGCTGCGTGTTATGAACACATGGTAATCCTTCACAAGCACATGTTATATTTATCACAACTATCTCTAGAGGCATTCAAATTTTTAATACAAATTTTTTCACTCAATTCTAGTAAAACCAATTCTAGTAAAATCACTTTTTCTTTATTGTTGTCCTAACCATAGTGCTAACATTATTTTCTATGTGATATGAGCATATTTTGAGCTATAAATAGTCTTCCTAGGATTCTATTTGCTTTATTTTTTCCATTAGTTTCACAATCATTTTCTCCGTAAGCATAAAAACAAAATAAATGAGTGAATACAAGCTATTCGATGTATAAAACAGGACAATATATGCCATACTTGAGATTAAACTGAGTAAAAATTGACATCATACTAAATGATCTATATATTTACCCCTGTTAAATAAGTTCAATTATTATCATTAAGTAACTCTTTTTAAAGAGTTATGAGTATTCTCATGAATGTATTTTTAATACCAATTAACTATTAAAAAAATTCATCAACAATCCTTCACTCACTCCCTCTAATTAACAAAGTTCAATTATGTCCTGCTCAACCATAAGTTTCAACAAATATATTGCATTAAGAAAAATGCAATATTATTTACTGACCTTTCTTGTTCCATGGCTAGATTTATTCTATTAGCTTATAGTTGGTCTCATGCATGTCTTTTCATTGATCTTTTGTGTGGCATACCATCAATTTCAAACTTCTAAGCATATTATGAACCCAAACAGGCACAGCTATAGATCTATTGATGAAGAAGGTTCAAAAATTAAAGAAATTACAATAAAATATTTTTTTATGTTATTCTAAAAAATGAAAATAAAAATAAAAACGTTATAAGGAAAAAAGAAAAAGAAAAAATGAAAACCTTAGTTGGGGAAGTGAAGAACGACTCTGATGCTTGAGAAATGGCTGGAAGTCGTGGGTCTCCTTTGAGGCCATTCTCTTCAGCAAACATTTTTTTCCTTTTTTTTTCTTTTGTTTCTTCTTTTTTGATTTTTCTGTCTCAAGTGTGAAATGTGTGTCTCTATGTATGTATGTGTGGTAGCTTCGATGAAAAAGACCTCCTCCTCGGAAAACACCACACGACGTCGATGACCATACAGACGACAAGAACATCACAAATTTTAGTGGCGAGGTGAGCAGGGGTGCGGAATAATCTCGATCCAGGCTCTGATAGTTGCATGCGTTCATGGGTAGTCTCCATCCAGACTCTAGTAGTTGCTGTTAGTGCCGGAGTTCATTGCAGTGGTGAAGAAGAAAAAGAAGAAGAAGAAGATTAGAAGAAGAAGAGACCCCATCTGCAAAACAAATAATAAGAGGAAGATGAAGAGAATTATTTGTAAAAACATTAAATATTAGGGAGTATTTAATAAAATTAAACATATAAATTTGTATTTAATCTACACCCGTTAGATATAATATTAAAATGATCTAACAGTTTAAATTAAAAATTAGACTAAGGGACTAACGTTAGTCCTAAAGATAGTTGGGACTAACAAATCAGCCACCCTTCTGCTAGACCATTCTGAGTGTGCACATGAGAAACAGGCTCTTCTATAGTAATTTCAGTTGACACACAATAATCATTAAATGATTGTGATCTAAATTCAACAGCATTATCAAAGCGTATTGCCTTTATAACTGGTGCGCAGAAATTGTGATTACACTTTGATTATGTAAAATTCATCGTTAAAAATACATAAGTGAAAGGTCTAGGCATGGCCGAATGGCCAGCCCCTCTGATCTAAGAACCAGGCGTCCAAAGATGATCCAAAGATGTCTAATACAATAGTAAAAAGTCCTATTTATAACAAACTAGCTACTAGGGTTTACAGAAATAAGTAATTGATGCATAAATCCACTTCCGGGGCCCACTTGGTGTGTGCTTGGGCTGAGCTTGAGTGTTGCACGTGTAGAGGTCCTTCTTGGAGTTGAACGCCAGCATTTGTGCCAGTTTGGGCGTTCAACTCTGGTTTTGGATCCTTTTCTGGCGCTGGACGCCAGAATTGGACAGAGAGCTGGCGTTGAATGCCAGAATTGGACTATTATATATTGCTGGAAAGCCCTAGATGGAAGTTTGAAGGTAGGTGGAGTTTATGAGGTAGGTTTATGGGGAAGAGTGGATGGATGTGAGTGGTGAAGAGGTGATGGGGAAGAGAGATTGAGGTAATTGGTGAAGGGTTTTGGGGGAGAATGTTTATGGGATTGTGTGAAAGAGGGGTGAGAAGAAGTGAGTGAAGGTAGGTGGGGATCCTGTGGGGTCCACAGATCCTGAGGTGATCCTGTGGGGTCCACAGATCCTGAGGTGTTCAAGGATTTACAACCTTGCACCAAATTAGGCATGTAAAATGCCCTTGCACACAATTCTGGGCGTTCAGCGTCAGGTTGGTGCCCATTTTGGGCGTTCAACGCCCATTTGTTGGCCATTTCTGGCGTTGAACGCCAGAACCATGCCTGTTCTGGGTGTTCAGCACCCAGACACTACCCATTTTGGGCGTTCAGCGCCAGAACCATGCTCTCCTCATTTTTTTCAGAAGAGGAATACTCATCAGAGCTCATGAATGGCATAAGGAGGTTCAATGGAATCTCTATGGTCTCTATATGAGCCTCAGATTCCTTTGGTTCCTTAGAGGGTAACTCCTTATTAATCACTGGGCGTCCCAGGAGGTCTTCCTCCTTGGGATTCACGTCCTCTCCTTCTTTGAGGAGGAAAGAACTTGGCTAAGAAAGCCTTGACCAGCTTATCCCAAGAGTTCAGGCTGTCTTTGGGTTGAGAGTCCAACCATATTTTAGCTCTGTCTCTTACAGCAAAAGGAAAAAGCATGAGCCTGTAGACTTCAGGATCTACTCCATTAGTCTTAACAGTATCACAGATCTGCAAGAACTCAGTTAAGAACTGAAAAGGATCTTCAGATAGAAGTCCATGAAACTTGCAGTTCTGCTGCATCAGAGAAACTAGCTGAGGTTTTAGCTCAAAATTGTTTGCTCCAATGGCCGGAATTGAGATGCTTCTTCCATGTAAATTGGAATTTGGTGCAGTAAAGTCACCAAGCATTCTCCTTGCATTATTGTTGTTGGGTTCGGCTGCCATCTCCTTTACTTGTTCGAAATTTTCAATAAGGTTGTCTCTGGTTTGTTGTAATTTAGCTTCTCTTAGTTTCCTCTTCAGAGTCCTTTCAGGTTCTGGATCAGCTTCAACAAGAATGCCTTTTTCTTTGTCCCTGCTCATAAGAAAGAGAAGAGAAAAAGAAAAGAAGAGGAATCCTTTATGTAACAGTATAGAGGTTCCTTATTGTTAGTAGAAGAAGAAAAGAAGAAAAAAATTCGAACACAGATAGAAGAGGGGGTTCGAATTTGGTGAATGATGTGAGGAAGAGATGTTAGTAGATGAATAAATAAATAGAATAAGATGAGAGAGGGAGAGGATTTTCGAAAATAATTTTTGAAAAAGGTTAGTAATTTTTTTTTTGAAAAGTTTAAAATCAAAAGTTAAAATAATTAATTAATTAAAAAGAATTTTTGAAAAAGAGGGAGATATTTTCGAAAATTAGAGAGAGAGAGTTAGTTAGGTGGTTTTGAAAAAGATAAGAAACAAACAAAAGTTAGTTAGTTAGTTGAAACAAATTTTGAAAAGATAAGAAGTTAGGAAGTTAGAAAAGATATTTTGAAATCAAATTTTTGAAAAAGATAAGATAAGAAGATATTTTTGAAAAGATATGATTGAAATTAGTTTTTGAAAAAGATTTGATTTTTAAAATCACAATTAATGACTTGATTCACAAGAAATCACAAGATATGATTCTATAACTTAAAGTTTGAATCTTTCTTAACAAGTAAGTAACAAACTTGAAATTTTTGAATCAAAATATTAATTGTTATTGTTATTTTCGAAAATTTGATATAAAAATAAGAAAAATATTTTTGAAAAATATTTTTGAAATTTTCGAAAATAACTAAGACATTTGAAAAAGATTTTGAAAATTTTGATTTGACTCATGAAAACAACTAGATTTTTTTTTTAAAAATTTTGAAAAAGTCAAATCTCATTTTCGAATTTATAAGAGAGAAAAAGGGAAATATATTTTTTTTTATTTTTGAATTTTTATGATGAGAAAGAAAAACAAGAAAAATGATGCAATGCATGAAAGTTATGGATCAAAACAATGAATGCATGCAAGAATGGCATGAATGTCAAGATGAACACCAAGAACACTATGAAGATCATGATGAACGTCAAGAACACATTTTTGAAAAATTTTTAATGCAAAGAAAACATGCAAGACACCAAACTTAGAATTCTTTAATGCTTAGGCACTAAGAATTCAAGAATGCATATGAAAAACAAGAAAAGACACAAAACATGCAAATGCAAAGATCAAACAAGAAGACTTACCAAGAACAACTTGAAGATCATGAAGAACACTATGAATGCATGAGAATTTTCGAAAAATGCAAGATGCACATGCAATTGACACCAAACTTATAACATGACTCAAGACTCAAACAAGAAATACAAAATATTTTTTATTTTTATGATTTTATGATTTTTTTGTATTTTTATTTTAAAATTTTCGAAAATCATTTTGAAAAAAAAAAAGAAAAATAAGGATTCCAAAATTTTTAATATGAATTCCAGGAATCTTATGCTCTTTTAGTCTAAAGCTCCAATCAAAGGGTCAGGCATGGCATAATAGCCAGCCAAGCATTAGCATGCAGCAGGTAGATCATGAACAGTAGCAGGTGGATTAGCACCAACTAGCTTGCTCTTGATAACAAATTGAAAGCCTCAGTCTAAAGGAATTTAGACATGGCTTTACAGCCAGCCAGGCTCCACATGCTTCATGAAACACTAGAATTCATTCTTAAAAATTTTGAATAAAATTATAAAATTTTTGAAAACATTTTTATTTAAAAAAATTTTTTTTTTCGAAAACAAAGGAGAAGTTTTTGAAAGATTTTTGAAAATTTTTTTTTAAAATAAAACAAAAAGAAAATTACCTAATCTGAGCAACAAGATGAACCGTCAGTTGTCCAAACTCGAACAATCCCCGGCAATGGCGCCAAAAACTTGGTGCGCAGAAATTGTGATTACACTTTGATTATGTAAAATTCATCGCTCTTTCTTTCCCTGGTAATGGCGCCAAAAACATGATGCCAATACCATGGTTCACAACTTCGCACAACTAACCAGCAAGTGCACTGGGTCGTCCAAGTAATACCTTACGTGAGTAAGGGTCGAATCCCACGGAGATTGTTGGTATGAAGCAAAGATGAACCAGGCGTCCAAAGATGATCCAAAGATGTCTAATACAATAGTAAAAAGTCCTATTTATAATAAACTAGCTACTAGGGTTTATAGAAATAAATAATTGATGCATAAATCCACTTCCGGGGTCCACTTGGTGTGTGCTTGGGCTGAGCTTGAGTGTTGCACGTGTAGAGGTCCTTCTTGGAGTTGAACGCCAGCATTTGTACCAGTTTGGGCGTTCGACTCTGGTTTTGGATCCTTTTCTGGCGCTGGACGCCAGAATTGGGCAGAGAACTGGCGTTGAACGCCAGTTTGTGTCGTCTATTCTTGGCCAAAGTATGAACTATTATATATTGCTGGAAAGTCCTAGATGTCTACTTTTCAACGCAATTGGAAGCGTGCCATTTTGAGTTTTGTAACTCCAGAAAATCCATTTTGAGTACAGGGAGGTCAGAATCCAACAGCATCAGCAGTCCTTCTTCAACCTCTGAATCTGATTTTTGCTCAAGTCCCACAATTTCAGCCAGAAAATACCTGAAATCATAGAAAAATATACAAACTCATAGTAAAGTCCAGAAATGTGAATTTAACATAAAAACTAATGAAAGCATCCCTAAAAGTAACTAGATTCTCCTAAAAACATACTAAAAACAATGCCAAAAAGCGTATAAATTATCCGCTCATCAATAACATAGTTTGGAAAATGAGTTTTTAATTTAATTATTTGAGCTAACAATCTCGCAAACGCCATGTTGCAAGTTGATAGTAAACAAACGTAGGACCATCGTGAAGATGCATCTATTAAAACCATGAAATATTTAAATGGTCCATATGGTGGATGAATGGGCGCACATATGTCACCATGAATGAGTTCCAGAAAAGATGGTGATTCGATCCCGATTTTTTCTTGAGATGGTCTTGTAATTAACTTTACTTGAGAATATGCAGCACATGAGAATTCATTGAATTGAAGGATTTTATGTTCCTTTAGAGGATGACCAAATGAATTTTCGATGATTCTTCTTATCATAATTGAACCCAGATGACCTAGCCGGTCATGCCAAATTGTAAATATATTTGTATTTGTAAACTTCTAGTTTACTATGGCATGTGATTCCACATTGCTAATAGTGGTGTAGTACAAACCTGAAGAAAGAGCGGGTAGTTTTTCCAACACGCATTTTTTTACTGATCTCATAGTTGTAATATAAAGATATTTGTTGTTTCCTTCTCTTGCAGTTTCTACATGGTATCCATTTTGGTAGATATCTTTAAAATATAGCAAGTTTCTGTGAGACTTACTTAATAGTAGTGCATTAGTTATGAAGAACTTTGTTCCTTTACGTAATACTATAGTAACTTTTTTGGAGCCTTCAATCATTTTTGTACTACCTACAATCGTACTTATATTTGCTTCCTTTGTAGCAAATATTGTATGTGTTGAAGCGCTGTCAATGAGACATACTTCTTCATTGTTGAATTTGAGCGAAGCATGAGAAATATTCATATCTTCATTACAAAAAATAAAAATTACCATTAATGAAAAAAATTTAAAAGAAAACTTAAAATTACAATCAAAAGGAGAAAGGAAATTAAAAAAAAAAACTAGCTAAAAAATAATCTAAAATGAAAGATTTCTTGATTAATCTTCTTCTAAAAAGAAAATTGCATCATCCAAAAAAAAAATTGTCATTGCTTGGGCCACCAAAATCAAAGGTTAAGAAAAGTCATCAAGTTCTGCATAGATATCATCGGTGGATTTCATATTTATTTCAACACCGTTAGCTTCAACTTCATCTCTTTGAATAGTCAAATTCGTCTCTTGTTTTTGCCATTTCCTCTTGATAGAGTTTTGATATAGCTTCACAAAATACTCAGGGGTACGACATGTATGCGACCAATGACCTTTAAATCCGCATCAATAGCACAAATTTTTCACATTTTGTGAATTGCTGCTTAGAGCACGATTTTCATGTTTATTCCACTTTTAATTATGGGTAGGAACCCTATTGTTCCATTTGTCACGCCCACGCCCACGCCCATGTCTATGTCCATGGCCACGGTTTCGACCAATATTTTGATAGTGATTTCTTTTATGTTCACGAAATGCCGCATTCACTTCAAGAAAAGTAGTTGAGCTAGTAGGAAGGAATTCATGGTTCTTCATTAATAATTCATTATTTTGTTCTGCCTGTAAGAGACAACCTATTAGATCAGAATACCTTTTGAAACCCTTTTCACGGTACTGTTGTTGCAACAACATGTTGGAAGCGTGGAATATGGAATACGTTTTTTTCATTAAGTCCTCATCTGTGACATTTTGGCCACACAATTTCGGTTGAAAGCTTATTTTGAAAAGTGCATAATTGTATTCATAGACTATTTTAAAATCTTGCAACCTTAAGTGTATCCACTCATATTGAGCTTTAAGCAATAGTACAGTCTTTTGGTGTTCATATCTCTCTTTTAAATTTGTCCATAGTTCTTGAAGATCTTTAACAGTCAAGTATCCTATTTTCAACCCCTCATGGAGATGATGACGCAGAAAAATTAGTGCCTTAGCCTTATGTTTGCTTGATGATTGTACTTCTTTCTTTATGGTATCTCCAAGCTTTTTGGATACCAAGTGGATTTCAGCATCAAGCATCCATTCTAAAAAATTTTTGTCTGTTAAATCAAGAGCGGCAAATTCAAGTTTTTATAAATTTGACATGATAGTTCTATAAATAAAAGCAAGTAAATAATTAAGAATAATAATATTAATAATACATATAAAAAGAAAGGAAGTAAGACAAATGATAAATAAATAAAAATAAATACCTTTTAAGATAGTAAAAATAATTTAAATAAACAATTAAAGGTATACATTCTGCTAAGAATGTAAATGAAATTGTGATATTAGCACTACGGGTGGTATATCTTCACTTAAAGGAATAATTATGTTTATCATTCACTTCGGAGAATGATTATATTTATAATTAATTATCATTCACTTCGAAGAATAATTTTGTATATGATTAATGATCATTCACTTCAGGGAATGATATTAATATTAAATAAAATGTTATATTTATATAAAAAAATAAATAATATAAATAAATCAAATAAGAATAACAATATAATAAACTAAAGAAAAAAATGAAAAATTATCAAAGAAAGAAAGGAAAAAATGGCATACAACCCCGAGAAAAGGAAAAAAGATGGCGTTACATACATGATATTACATGATATGCATATATGAATTTATATGAATTTAAAATAAAAGCATATGCATATATGAATTAAAACAAAGAACAAAAAGAAAAACGAATTTATGAAAAAAAATATAATATATATATATATATATATAAATATAAAAAAAAGTGAATGTATAAATAAAAAAAATTGAAAATGATGTTTAAGAAAATAAAGTGAGTAGTAAGGAAAAGATAATTACTTAGCCATAGATTAGAATTCATGCTGATAACGTATTATGAAAATAAGGATTAAGGTTTGAGGGAAGGAGGAGAGAGAATAGGGAGAATGATAGGTAATTCTATTATTGATTATGTATATTAGAGAATATGAGAAGGGCTATTTATAGCCAAGGGCCAATGCTTTGCTAGGGCATCACAATAAATATATTTATAACAGAACTCATTTTTTTACCTCTCTCAACTTTCACTCTTTCTCTCTCTTCTGGTTCATCAAACCATTGACATCATAGCTTGAATTGCTTAGGACATAAGATTTCTTCATGGTACGGTGAGCGTGGAGAGCAACTAAGTTGTGAATTGAATTAAAAAGTTGTAAATTGCTAATAGTGGTCAATAATGCCGTTTTCTGTCTTTCTCTTATTTTTCTTTTGACATTTTCTTTTTTCCTTTCTTACCTCTTCCTTCAAACTCATCCAATAGAGTTTGATGAGAAACTATTTTGTAAGATTCTTTCTTGATAAACATAGCTATTGCGATCAACGAGTTGAAAAAGAAAAAGACCTGAATCATTATTACTCTGTTATTCATTGATTTCTCAAAAATAGAAGACTTGATGAACAGATCTTCGAGAGGTGATTTTGACAACCAGAGCAATGCCAATCTCTTCCATCAACTCACAAATATTTAATCTCAAATTTTAAAAAGTAACACAAGTTCGATTCAAGATCAATCAAATGCTTATTTTCTCCACTCTAGAGAAAATTCATGTAGTAGAGATCATGTAGTAAAGATCGTGGAGCTACAATGACATGCTCTCATTGTAACAAGCAAGGTTACACAGAAGATATGTGCTATAAGAAGTATGGGTACTCCTCCCATTTCCAGCAAGCAACAACACAACACCACAATCAATCATGTGATCAATGAAGAGCATGATGAAATACTCAGTGACAAACAATCCCAGTTCAATTGTCTCCAAGAGAATACTGGAACATCAATATTTGAGTTCACTCTAAAACAAAGATTTGCCTTGTTAGATTTGATCAAAGACAAACGTATACATCAACAACTTCATAATACAAACCAAAATTTGACTAATTCCATTTAAACCTCCACTCCAGGTAAAATCATTACATTATATTTTAATGCAAGAATTATGAGCATTATCACTCTAAAATCTACACTATGGGTCATTAACTCTGGTGCAATAGATCATATAATTTTTATTTAAAAAATTATTCAAGCTTTCAAAATATTGCTCCAATCAATATGATATTGTCAAATGGGACCAAAACTGTCAGCATCATCATTGGCATAATCACATTCTCTAAAAAAAATTTTTTCAAAAATGTTTTGTATATTTTTTCTTTTGATTTCAAATTGGTCTCTGTGTCAAAATTAACCTCAAACTTACATTGCCAACTGTTAATCGATAATAAGTGTTGTGAGATACAAGATCGATCCATATTAAAGATAATTGGTATTGCTAAGTGTAGAGAGGATTATATACAATGAGTAGAAAATCAGAATTTTCTCACTTTCTCCCTCCTCCAACAAAGCAAGCTTCATTGGCGGCAACTACGACTACTACTCATCGTACAACACCTTCACATACTGAACACAATAACATTTGGCATCTTAGATTAGGACACATACCCATGCATAAACTGATTTTACTGAAGAAATATTATCCTTTTATAGATTGTATTACTTCAAAATTTCCTTGTGACTCATGTCATTTTGCAAACAAAAGAAATTATGTTTTGATCTTAGTACAACTGAAATAAAAAATTATTTTAACTTAGTTCATATGGATATTTGGGGTTCCATTTCTGTAATTTTTAATTAAGGACATAGGTACTTTTTTTACTATGGTGAATGGCAAGAATATATTCACTTAGATTTTTTTATGAAAACCACATCTGAGACATTACAATTGGTTATTAATTTTGTCAGAGTACAATTTGAAAAATAAGTTAAGTGTATAAGAACGGACAATGGATTAGAATTCACTCTAAAATATATTTTTTTCATCAATTGGTATTTTACACCAAACTTCTTGTATAGAAATACCAGAGCAAAGCAGGATTTTAGAACGAAAACACCAGCACATTTTAGGTGTTACTAGAGTACTGTTATTTCAATCAGAAATTCTACATTATTTTTGGCAATACGCATTTGCTCACACTATTCACCTAATTAATAGGATGCCCGTCACTAAATTAGATAATGTTAGTCCTTATAAGCTTTTGTATGGTAACTCGCCTAACCTTTCATATTTAAGAATATTTGGTTCTCTTGCATATGCTTCCACATTAACAAATTTAAGAACAAAATTAGACCAAGATTCAGAAAAATAGTTCTCGATTTTAAATTTGGAACAAAGAGTTTTCGACTTATTGATTTAAAATCAAAAGAAATTTTCATATCTAGAAATGTAACCTTCTATGAAACTCATTTTTTATTTTCACATTCCACTAGCACTGACATTCCTGCGGCACCCACTCGTATTCCACAATGCATTGATCTTTTTCAATATAATACATCATTCACACATAATTTGCAATCGTCCACACATACCACACTCATAGATTCAAATGAATACTTCTCAAGCTCAATGTATTCACCAATTTTCTCATACATCATTGTACTCATTACTACACCACACACTAACAATGTACTTGCATCACAAAACTAAGACATCACACATGACTGTATCACTAGAAAATTTGAAAGAGTAAAAAAATTGCCTGCTTATTTTGAAGGACTACCATTGTATGATAACCCGCGTAACTCACTCTAGCAACTTTGTCAACTCTAGCATTTTATATCCTATCTCACAACAGTTGTCATATGATAAACTAACCTCAAAATATAAGTCACTTTC
>NC_029787.2:22186503-22195897 GCF_000816755.2 Arachis ipaensis
GTGTCCTCCTCGGGATAGCGTCATTTAAAGAACGAGGGGCAACACAACGTAAAAAAAAAAAAAAAAAAAAAAAAAAAAAAAAAAAAAAAAGAAAACGTAAAAAAAAAATATGCAACAAAGAAGGAAAATTAAAGACAATGCAGAGATAAAATTTTGAATTACCTTTCAATTGATTAGTGTTTTACTTATGAAATCTAAAATAAATATATAAAATGATGATGATATATTGTAGAAGAGATGGAATTAGTTGACCATGCTCCTGCAGCGATAGAGCTTGGATAAGTGTTGGACAACAATAGCGACAATGATTAAAAGTATATATATATATATATGGCAGAAGTAAATCGAAAAAGTAGCTAAATCGAATTCAAGTTAATTCGATTTATATAAAGTTAATGTAAATTGAGTCAATTAGCTTCGATTTATATAGAATATATACAAAAATTGAAGATACATGTAACTTTTTTGTTTTAGGATATGTAATTTTTTCGATTTATATAGAATTATTTATGTTAATTATTTTTATTGTTGGATTAATTTTAAATTTTTTAAAAATTTAACTGTCAAAAATATATTTAATGTAAATTAAAAATTTTTAAAATAAAATAAAATTTAAAATATTTTAAAAATTTTTAATAAATTTTGAAAAAATATACTTTATTTTTTATTGATTACTTTGGATTAATTGGTGAAACGAGAGTTAAATTTGTTTTTAACTATGTTTATTTTGAGTTAATATGAATGGACCTCATTTACACTAATAAATTGACGCCACTTAATATTACAAAATGTTTTGTTTATACCAAAAAAACGAATGCAAAAACTTTTGTAAATTGCATAGATAAGATTTATTGGGTACTTATGAATTTTTTAAATTATTTAAAAATAGAGATTGAAAAAGGTGTAATTTATTCTTTTATTTTTAAACTTTATTTATATTTAAAATTTACGCAGCATGAAAGAAACTTTACATAGAACTTACTTTACGTCTATATATAATATTCTAGCTCAATCCATGCTTGTGTTTCTGAATTTGTTTTCTTTTTAATTTGTGTGACCACTCAAGCAAGTAAAAAGATACCCGTAATGTCCAGTTTTACAAGATTAAAAAAAAAAATGAAATGAATCTGTCATAATTTATAATAAGGAACATCCAACACATCATCATCTCACAGTGAAGGAATTTTCTAAAGATTTCAAATCACGAACACCATAATCTGAGAGAACTCCAAAAAACCCCATATAGCCAGTAGGTTCAGATTTCAAGCAGCTGAATAGGATAATGAAAGAGGTATGAAAATGAAAAATTTAAAAGATGAAAGAACATTTTCAATTTTACAAAAATAAAAAAGTTCACACTCACTTACAAAAATCAGAAAATACATAGTATAGAGAGTAAGCACGTAAAAATAAATAAATAAATAAAAGAAAGACAATGATCCATAAAAATAGGTTCATTTCATGCTAAGTTGCTAACCTTCTCTTAAAAAGGATCACCAATAAATGAATAATTTATTTAAACTTTAATTCTAACAATAATCATATAACATAAAAAGATTGAGAGGCGCTAAGATAAAAATTTCAGCTAAATTAATTTGTCTGGTCTAATTTTGACAAAAATAACACATTAATTAATTACATGTGTTAAATTTTAATTATTAAAAAATATATTTTAAAAAGATATTTTAAGTGTCTTTCTGAATGATTTCCAACAAAATTTTAGACCTGAGTTTTACGATTTGCTTAAATTGCTATTCGTCAGTTGCTTGTTATCTTGTACATAGATATAGGTGAACAATTTTACAATCATTTTTTTATCTCAAAGAACACACAAAAAGTGAAGAAACTACCAAAACAAATATTCATATAATATAACAAAATACATATATACTAAAAGAATTTAAGAAGATAACTTAGGTACTTACCTTTAATTCTTAATTAATAGAGCATAAAGACTGTCAAAGCATCTCTCCCACTTCTCTTTATCATTCGGATGCCGTGACAAGCATTCTTTGGTAACACATACCTTTGTGCATATTTTCCTCTCTTTAAGATCACGCTGAGACTGAGTGTTTTTCCTGCATTTTGTCATACACGCACCTAGGTCAAAAAATCCATCAAAAGAAAAACTAATTAATACAATAATTAGCATTGTAATTGCATGTGCCACATTGTTTCTTGCCATATATGTGTGTCTCTTCTTTTTTATTATTTTATGATGGACCATATTTTATATAACCTTAAAATCTTTGCTAATATTATTATATGTGATAGAATTCTAGAACAATGATACTTCTCGCTTTCTTCATGTCCCTTCCTTATAGCAAGAGGTGCTAATTATATTTAAAAAAAAAAAAAAACAAACTTCAATTGTAGTAAAGTATTGTTTTAGAACGCGGTTAATTATTTTGATTAAATTTTAAAGTCTCTTGAATCCAATTAATTTCAACCTAAATATATATTGGATAGTACACGGCATTTAATATAAACTAGAGATTATATAAACAAGTAAAAAGCTCAGTGCCTTATAAAAACATTGAAGATGTTAACACGAATGAGGAATTCCTTGTATGTATATCAATATTGGTAGTGAGTTTAGGGTTTAGAGTTTAACGTGATTTAGATTTGGAGTGTGATTTGGGTTTGGCCAGAAATCACCAAAAAATATTTTGAGGTGTAAATGGATAGAAAGATAAGGAAAGATATGAAGGAAGTGTGGATGGTGCTATTTTTTTCTGTAATATAATGTACATGGAGATGTAGAAATAATATTAAGAAAAAACAAATAAATCATAACATATTATATTTTTATTAATCAAATTATTATAATTTAAATTAATCTTAACAAAATAATTTAAAATTATAATTTTAATCTTATCACGTGCATGGCACAGGTTAATACAAGTTTAAATAACAACTTTAATCTTATCACGTGCATGGCATGGCACGGGTTAATTGTTCTTCATTTTGAGCTGATTTTGATATTTTCTTACTTCACAGTAAACCAACATATAAAACTTTGTTGGTAGATTTAAGTATTACTAGATTATTTATGGTCATATTGAGTATATATGCCTGATTTATTGAAAAAAGTTGATTAAATAACTATTTTATAGTTAATACAATTAACACTATATTAAAAAAAAGAAAAACAACGCATACAAGTTATTCTTTTATTAATTAAATTATTATAATTAAAATGAAATTTAACATAACAACTTAAAATTATAATTTCAATCTTATCACGTGCATGGCACGGGTGATTAAACTTGTTGTCTTTAATAATGGAGTGTTGGTATTAGAGAAGTTAAAGGAGGAAGTTGTAGAATGCACAAATCGATGGTGTCAAGATCGATAATATAGGAGTAATTGATGTACTTATGAGTGTAAATATTAAGTTTAAGGTGAATAAGAAGACATATGAAGTTGATATTTGATGCATAATTTATTGATCTATGAAAAAGGCCAATAATTCTGCACAATAAAAATTAGAAGGAGAATGATTATGATTTGATGTTGTATATCTGATCGGATTCATCTTGAAATGTCTTTGGAGGAGTTAAAATTATTATATTATTTTACTCCCTATTTGCTGTATGTTTAATTAATGTTAGTTTTTATGTTTTTTTTTTTATAGTTATTACTCTGTTTTTGTTGCTATTTTTTAAAATTACGCCCATTTTATTTAGAGTTGAGTGAAGATGTAATTATCTAAAAAAAAATATTGGCAGTGAGCTAAAGAAAAAATGTGTAATAATTATTTATAAAAATTACCTGTACATAAATTGTTTGCTTTAAGCATAATATACTTGACTTCATTTCGAGTGGATGAAGTGGAAATTTTTAAATAATATGACAAATTTCTTGTTATCATTGTTAATAAATTGATATTTCTTTTCATATCTTAAATTTTTGTTTTATAGGATGGCAAGCTGGATTTAAGTTATCTATTAGAGACGGTGAAGGTTAATACCATCTAAAAAAAACTTAAGAAATGTAACGTTTCTTGAAAAATAAAGATAAAATATGAGAAACAAAAAATAAAATATCATTTAAACATTTTATACGGTTAAAAAATTGGTCGATTTTACCGGTTTGTCGATTCAACTTTTTTTGTCAATTTTTTGTTAGACAATTTTTTGTATCAACCAAATCAGTTAAAGAATCGGTTTTAATTAACTCAGTCGAACCAATCGATACGATTCGATTTTTAGAACACTGATAATTATTAGCTTTATTTTGTCTCCAAATTATCTTTCGTACATGATAATGAAATACAAAATTAAAAAAAACTTAACTTCATTTATAATCATTACATAATGATCATGAACACATTAACATTCTACCTATTTCTCAACTAAAATCCAGAACAACCAAATACTAAAACCAAAACCAATTACAACACACAACAACACCATCATCAGCATCTTCAATATACTAATATCCCTTTCTAAATTTTTCATTCTCCAATTCAATTCATTGAAAACTTCTTGTACAACCTGAATCACACCTTGTTGACTTGTTGTTCTTGATATTCATCATTCTAGCAAAAAAATTTATAGTGAACTCTAAATTACAATAATACAAGAAAAAACATTGAATCAATAAATCACCAAATTATTTTTTTAAACTCATATCAAATTAACAATTCTATCAAATAGAGAATTTTATCTCATAATTAGGATACTAATAAAAAGGTTTTCTTGAATTCTTTGGTATCGCTGAGTATTTAATTACCGTATATATACAACCCATAACTACATAATACAACGTCTTTACCCCTAGTTCGAATACTCCCGTTATTGTAATTTCTCCCACTAGAGTTATTCTTATTTAAGCTTCCTTGACTTCTATCATCACCGCCCATCATAACGTACCCAAAAAAACGAGTTTTTGGAATTTGACAAGAGAATATTATGAACAACAGCAAAGAGGAGTGGAAACGAAAAAGAATATATGACGAAGATAAACATTTGGGGGTTAAGGTTTTATAAGTGTGAATGAATCAATTTGGATGTTTTAATCAAATTTTGGATACTAATTTGAGTTGAACTCATTGTGTTCAGATCAGCGACATTAAAATGTCTAATGACTTTTAAATTAACGGAAATTTATGTTTTTGAAAGTGAAAATACATTTAGTTATTTTAAAAAATAAAAGACTTATCTAAAGCGAATTGAGAAATTCAAAAATAATTTTCAATACCTCTAAGATATTCTATCTTCCTCCATAGAAAAAGAAATTTGTACACCATGATAATTTTTAACCAAAATTTGATCTTTTTATTTTCCAAAATGTCGTGTGACGAGTATCCATGTGGAGGAAGCAAATGTACATAGTGTAGCGTTTGCTATTATCAATACTAGGGGTAAAAAATAAGAATAAGCCATGGGGAGAAAGAATTTACGTAAATCAGCCAAAATAAAATTCGTTTCACTAATCAACCAATGCCAAAATATATGTAGTTCGAATCACACTGTTTCGAACCTTGATTGAATGTAATTCGAATTGAGGCAATTCGAATTACTATGAAGTCTGAACTAAGCATAAATCGAATTGGGCCAATTCGAATTACTCCATTTATAATTCGAATAAAGCTGATTCGAACTCCTCTCATGCACGCCATGCAACGTAATTCGAATTGACCTAATTCGAATTACTCAATTTGTAATTCGAACTAGGCTGGTTCGAACTATAAAGGAGAAGAGTTGTATATATATGTTGTGGACAAATCATGATATTCTACTTTGAAAACGGCTGTTCAAACTTTATTAAATTTCAGTTACTAGCATATTTTCCGAATCATGTATTAGTTTAATTAGTAGATTTATTTATTGCGTTGTAAATTCAACAGACATTTCGTACAAAACTCCAGAAACGGAACATATTCATTAAGTAAGATCCGATGCACAGTACATCGCATTAACATTAACAAACTCTATCAGTTAACAACAACAAGTAAGAAAACCTATAACAGTGGAATCTAAACACTAAAGTGAAATAAACAAAGTACCAAAGCTAACAATACACCTACTCATGTCCCCCTGTATGCTCTGGCCCTCCGACCTGTGGGCAACTCCGACGTGTGTGTCCGGGTTTTCGACAGAGGCCACATCTCTTTGGCCGGTTTGGATCTGCCTCGTCCATGTTGGTCCGTATCCTAGTGGACCTCGGACGACCCTCTCTCGCACGCCTCTTGTTAGGGTCCGGGATTACATTCGGCCCGTCATATGGTGGCCAGAAACCCTCCGGAATGGGAGGTGTGAATCTCATCCGATACACACTGAACACCGAACTAAGACGATACACCTGGTGGACGTAAGGCTGCCATGTAAGCCGTGAGTAGGCACAGCATGCCAGTGCGTGCGGACATGGGAAATGAAGTTCCTAGAAGTATCCGCAGTCACATGTCTGAGATGCAAGCGAGACTCTGTAGCTACCCAGTGAAAACGAACCAGTCAGAGTTGTCTTTGCGACGGTGAACTCCGAGTTATCCCTGTCGTACAAAGTCACCGTGAAGCACCTCGCCGTCTTCAAGTTGGCCTCGATACAAGTCACCAAGTGCTGACTGAATTGTTGTCCGGTTCCCAGCTGGGCCTCAGCCTCTCTCCCTTGCGAACAAATAGTTCGGCCAGCCTTCCGTATGTTGCCTTCACCAGCGAGCACACAGGGAGGTTTCCGACACCCTTCAGGATTGAGTTCACACACTCAGAGATATTTGTCGTCATGTGTCCGAATTTCCGCCCTTCATCACGATGCTGTGTTCACAAGGAATACTCAATCTGGTTCGCCCAGTCACATATCGCCGGGTCCTCAGACCGCAGAATATCAAACTAGTAATCGATCTCTACCTCGGTCTTTGCATACTCCGCGTTAACAAGAAGCCTCCTTGCGTCTTTGCCCTTGAAGGTTAGGGCAAAATTTGCCGCTACATGTCAAATGCAGAATGTCCAGTATGCAGCTGGAGGTAACCAGCCTCCGTCGGGAGCCTCAAGCGCGGCCTTGATGCCGTTATGCCTGTCCGATATAACCAGCAGACTTGGCTGTGGTGTCACGTGCTGACGCAGGTGGGAGAGAAAGAAGGACCAGGACTCAGCATTCTCACCCTCCACTAGTGCGAATGCAACAGGGAGTATGTTGGAGTTCCCGTCCTGTGCAATTGCCACAAGCAACGTTCCCCCATACTTGCCATACAGATGGGTGCCATCAATACTAACCAGCAGCTTGCAATGACGGAATGCCTCGATACACGGTGGAAATGTCCAAAACAGTCTGTGAAAATAAGCTCGAGACTCGTCCAGCTGTCCACCAACTCGAACAGGGCTCGTCCTAAGGACTGCAACAGTACCAGGCATCGTCAGCTGGACTCCTAACACCCACTTAGGGAGCTTGTTGTACGACTCATCCCAGTCACCATAGATGAGGGCAACAGCCTTCTGCTTCGCCAGTCAGACCCTCCTGTACGTCGGCCTAAACCCAAAGTGTGCGGCAGTGGCATTTAGGAGCACCTTGATGCTGACGGATGCATCAGCCCTAACCATTGGCATAATGAATGCCGATATCACATGATAATCCAAACTCCTGTGGTCATTGGAGATGGAGGTGGCCAGACACGTATGAGGTCCATTGTACCGTTTGACCTCCCAAATGCCCTTGCGCTGCTGGAGACTCGGCCGAATCAACCATGTGCACCCATTCCCAAACTCAGAACACTTGCCCACATACCGGCGATAGTCGGACTCCACTAGCTTATACTGTGCCCCGCGGCGGATGCTGTAAGTCTTCACACTTAACAGGGCCTCATCTTTGTCCTGAAATTGCTGACCAACCTGGAACTCTGTCTGACCTGGAGACCCTTCCGCATCTCTGGCGCCAAACCCAGCAGGCTGCCCCGGAACCCCCTCGTGCCTCATGGCATCCAAGTCCAAGGATGAAAAATGTGGAGGGTACTGCTGTGTGCCAGAGCTAGAACCACCTCCCGCCCCAGCAGGCTCACTCGCTCTGATATCATTGCCATTGTCATCAGCAATCATATCCGGCTTGACATCATCGTCCTCTAGATCATCCAAAAATTGCTGTCCAATCCCAGCCGGTGCAGCACACTGTAAAGAGGTCGGCCGAAATTCTCCTATTCCAACCTCGTCGCCTACACTGCCGTTGAGATCAGCAGCGAAGAAAGGGGAGGCGACAGGCTGGACGGATGGCTCGTACGCAGGGACGGAGGTAGAAGCAACGGCAGGTCTGGAGCTAGAACCGGCTACCGTGGCTAAAGTGGTGGTATTCCGGTTCAAACTCCCCGAGCTCGATACCACATCAACCAACTTTGCCAACAGCTCTGGTGTCCTCACTTCTAGAAACTGACGGTGACATTGAAACATGACCTGCAAGTCCTCATTACTCCCGATCGTGAAACAATCATACTTCACGGTGTCTTGGAGCACCGTGATCGGAATGCGATAGAATAACTTATTAACCCGTTTCACACCATCGAGATCCAGTTTCATCAGCACAGTGCTAACAAGGTCATCGTACCTTATCGTAGGCCTCACGATAATACAGAGAGGATCCTTATCAGTGAACTTCACACCGGAACGTGTCTTCCTCTTAACCGATCCTCTATGGTGAACCAACACCACAAAACTCTCCTCACTAGCCATTCTACCCCTCTAATGAGAGCAACTCACGTCCACAACATATATATACAACTCTGCTCCTTTATAGTTCGAACCAGCCTGGTTCGAATTACAAATTGAGTAATTCGAATTAGGCCAATTCGAATTACGTTGCATGGCGTGCATGAGAGGAGTTCGAATCAGCTTGATTCGAATTATAAATGGAGTAATTCGAATTGGCCCAATTCGATTTATGCTTAGTTCATGCTTCATAGTAATTCGAATTGCCTCAATTCGAATTACATTCAATCAAGGTTCGAAACAGTGTGATTCGAACTGCATATATTTTGGCATTGGTTGATTGGTGAAACGGATTTTGTTTTTGCTGATTCACATAAATTCTTTCTCCCTATGGCTTATTCTTGTTTTTTACCCCAATACTAGCGTCTTGTCGGGCACTTAGACACGTTAAGACGCATTTTAATATTTTTAGTAAAATTTTAAGTATTTTTTACGTTAATTTTTTTATGAGAAGAAATATTTTTTTTATCAAAGATAGGAGACTCGAACCCGCAACCTCTTAATTGAGTATGGGGAAACTATGCTATTTGAACTATAACTCATTAGCTATGAGAAGAAATATTACTTGTTTAATTTTACATAAGGTTTTTATATATAATTCTCATATTAATATTTTTGAAAATTTAAAAATACATAAATTATGTAACTTTTATATAAAATTTTTTAATTTTGGTTATTTATAAATTTTAAATATATTATCG
>NC_029787.2:22195922-22203868 GCF_000816755.2 Arachis ipaensis
ATACTAAGTTGGTTACAAAATTTAATTATCATTTAGATTTGACTAACATGTGCTTTAAAAAGTATATAGTAAGATTACCCATTATTTTTTTTTTTTTGTTTACAACAGAATTTTTTTAATGTATTTATTATGTATTTGAAGGGAAGCCTTCAAGCAACTATTGAATTGTTTCCGTTATGCGAGATATATGTGCATCGAACTGCCTTTTTTTATACATTATGTAGTTATTAAAGTTGAAAATTTAAAATTTTTACTAGTAATAATTTTATCGGTGCTAAAAAATGACATATTAACTAAATCCTTTAATATAAAGCAATGCTAAGTTATTGATAAAATTTATTATTTTTGGATAATATTTATCTAATTTTATATGTTAAATACTAAATTCTAAAGTCTAAACCACAAAAAACTAAATTCTAATAGTATAAAAATAAGGTGTTAGATTCAAAATATTACCTAATATTGCTAAGAGAATGTTGCCCTATAACATTTCTCTTTACTATAAGTTATAGATTATGCAAAGATACATATTTCATAAATCATAACTAATGCCATCATAAGTTATTCATCGTACCCCAGTTTGTGGTATGAAGTCTATGCAATGCTCATTACTGCATAATGTTAACCAATATATTCATTTGAAAGATACATTCAACTAGTTCAAGCATTAATTTGAAGATGTAACACACTAACTGCCAAGAATTCAGAAGCATGAAGTAAACAAAATAAAATCAAAGTAATCATTTTATTTGCTCCAATGCAAGATTTTCAAGAAACAAACTTGAATAAGAGGTAGTTGCCACTTAGGACTATGAATAGTGGAATCCAATTGGTGGATATATTGTTCATGACTTAGAACATTAGACAAAAATTCTTCATTATCCCTTGGTTTTAAAGAAACCCCATTGTTTTTGTTTTCTCTCTCTTTTGCTCTCTAAGAGAGTGTCCTTCTCCAGCTCCACTCAAACAACTTGGAAGGAGGTAAGTCCTTATAATGCGCATGGTCAAGTTTCCAAGGTCATGTGCAAATAGCATCAATAACACTATTGACTTTGCATCAAAGTACAAGCCGTTTGTGTCATCCTATTAAACTATAAGTCTTGCTAATAAGTGCCAACATTCTTTTTATAAGAAAATAATTCAATAAATACATAACATTGGTTTGAAAATTCAAGTTTTTGGATTTTCAATGAAAAAAATGTTATTTAACACCTCAACTAGTATTTAAACTACTTGTTAACTAAATTTTTAAACTATTGTAAGTTTATAGAGAAGGGTATTTAATTAAATGGTGATTTATCTATTCATAAATGAGTAAATATATATATAAGAAATTAAGTAGGTCTAATTCAGACTTTTAATTTCAGAAAATATAAAACTTGATAATATAACTTCTTAAAAATATTATTAAGCATTCTCTTAAATACTAAATTAAATAAAAGTTACAAAGTCCAATATCTTGAAATCTTAAGAAGTAATTATACTTTTCTTTTTTAATAGTTGGAAGGATATTCCGAAGTATCTATTAAAAAAAAGTAAAGTATTGTTTTTGTCCCTAACGTTTGTAGTAAGTCCTATTTGTGTCCCTAACGTTTAAATCGTTCTATTTGTATCCTTAACGTTTATAAAAGTGATTCAATGTTATCCTAATACTATCAATTATACTAACAAATCAGATTATATTTTTCAATTATTCTCACTTAGATGTATTCATTCTCAATTGGGTCCTACTTGGATGTGGTCGATTTTAATATTATACCCACTATTTGTGTTTAGATTCAATTATGTCCTTAGAAAAGTGAATTATATAAATGTTGTAGGAATTAGTTTCAACATTTGATGAGCTATTTTTCGGAGTAGATCATCGATTCTATCCCAAACATTTATATTCTAACTTCAAGAAAAAGTTTTTAAAACTCAAATTAAAGCGCTCATGATGTGTAATTGATGGCAGGATAACATTGAATCACTTTTACAAACGTTAAGGATACAAATAGGACGATTTAAACATTAGAAACACAAATAAGATTTACCTCAAACGTTGAGAACAAAAACGATACTTTACTCATTAAAAAAATAAATTGTTTTTCTTCATAAATAAAAATGTATTTATCATAATAGAGACTAATGTGACTTCATGAATATATTAAATAGAATCCACTTAAAATATTTTACGAGGATAGAATAATTTCTAATTTCATCCTACTTAGCATTTCTTGCATCTAGAAAACTCATTGGTAGAGAGTACTCTAAGGCCCCCACCCAACATTGGTTCCTAGATTTTTTTTTGTTATGTGACATTAATGTTAAGCATCACTTTACTACTTTAGCAGGTGGTTGTGATATTGTTTGGACTATGGAATCCATGTTTTTTTTTTTCTCTTACCAATTTTAAATTTTTGATTGTACTAATTTAAACATGTTCAAGACAACATGATTAAGCAATAAGACTAAGACTTTTTACACTGAAAATGAAAGACCTTACTTCATTACATATATTGATGAAGTCATTAGTCATTTACCACTCACACAAAGAAATGGGTTTGCTTTCATCTTCTTATTCTTCTTCTTCTTTCACCACTTTTGTTCTATTCCTCTTTCTTGTACAATTATCTTGCTTCTTCAAAAACCTTAATGCAAAGCATAGTGTGGCCAATGGTCAGAACCGGGGTGGCCACCATCACCACCACAACACCCGGAATCCGAGGCTTGATGGCGCCTTTCTTGCGCTGCAAGCATGGAAGAGTGTCATCTATTCCGACCCAAAAAACTTCACTGGCAACTGGGTAGGTCCTAGAGTTTGCAATTACACAGGTGTGTATTGTGCTCCATCACAAGATGACCCTAAAGTGACAGTTGTAGCAGGCATTGACCTTAACCACGGCGACATAGCCGGCTTCCTACCGGCCGAATTAGGCCTGCTTTCAGACCTTGCTCTGCTCCATCTCAACAGCAACCGCTTCTGCGGCATCCTCCCAAGAACACTAAGCAACCTCAGTCTCCTTCACGAGCTTGATCTTAGCAACAACAGATTTGTTGGACCTTTTCCAACGGTTGTTCTTTCCCTTCCTTCCCTCAGATACCTTGACATTCGGTTCAACGAATTCGAAGGCTCATTGCCTGTTGATCTCTTTAACAAAACCTTTGATGCAATATTTCTCAATAACAACCGTCTTAGCAGTTCCATCCCACGAAGCTTCGGCCGAATCTCGGCCTCTGTCCTGGTTTTCGCCAACAACAGATTCGGAGGCTGTCTTCCAGAAAGCATAGTAAACTTAGCTGAAACACTGGAAGAGCTTGTCATGATCAACACCAGTTTACAAGGTTGTTTGCCACAGCAAGTTGGATTTCTCTACAAATTAAGAGTATTTGATGTTAGTTTCAACAAAATTGTTGGCCCAATTCCTTATAGCCTTGCAGGGCTTTCTCATTTGGAGCAGCTCAATTTGGCACACAATATGATGACCGGCATAGTCCCTATGGGAGTTTGTGAGCTTCCCAACTTGGCCAATTTCACATTTTCTTATAACTTCTTCTGCGAGGAAGAGGGAATTTGCCGGAACTTGACATCAAAAAGAACTGTCTTTGATGATCGCCGCAACTGTTTGCCGGAGAAACCGCTACAGAGGAGCAAGAAGGAGTGCAATGCTGTAAATCAGAACCCTGTTGATTGCATAAAACTTTGTTGTACCACAGAAGGTGGTTTTGGAAACAATGTCACAAGTTCTAGCTCAATGCCAACAATGCCTATTTCTGCACCTCCTTTTATTGCACCAAGCCACCCATGATCTGAATTAGACAATCACTTAGTACATTGTTATTAATGGTGTGTTAAGTTGTTCATCTATGTGTTTATATAGTTGTGTCATATGCTCAGTTGTACTATCTTTGGTTTGTTTTTTTCTTTTTGCTTTCTTTGTTTTTAGGAGAATGTTGTATCTAGCATGTTTGCAGACTATCTTTATGTGAATACTAGGTTCAAATTTCAAAAGGTAATGTTATTTGAAGGACATTACATTACATGCAGGAATTTGAATTTTTTGTTTTTTTTTTTTTGTTTTAATCCTCTGAGAAAAGTGATCCATTCATGCTTTAAGAATGGATTAGTGTAGAATTGTTACTACTGTTAGTTTCCCAAGACATATCAATAAAAAGGGCAGATACAATCTTAGCATGTGTTAATCCCAGAAAATTTGGTATGCAATATACAATATGTCAATATCAAAAAGCAGCCGCTAAGAATAACTATCAAATTACTTGAAAAGCCAGAAATGCTTTTACACCAGTTAATATTGTTTTTATTATCAGTTTCTCCAACATTTGACGGCATTAATCAGCACTATTTTTTCATTTTGATTTGAGTTGGCTAATTATCTTTTTTGTTGCAAAAGCAAAGAGTAGATGAAATTCACATTGGATACTGGCACCATTAACATAATTTGTGATTTCACTGTTGTCTATTGGTTATTTATCCCTCTCAAAATTCTAACAGCATGTTCTTGGTCTCTATATTATATTATGATCTTCAGTCCACATGAGTATAATGCTCCACAAGCACAGGTTGGGATTGGTTTAAACTCATCAAGTTCTTCCCAAATTTCCTTAAGTTTAGTGAAATATGCAGTGATGGATAGATCTCCCTAATTCATTGCAAACATCTCCTCTTGAAGATAAGCTTTTCGAAACAAATCACCTTCGTAGAATCTATCATAGAATCTGTGTTTGAGATCGTTCCAGAACTCCGAAGTCACCTTACACCAAAGAACACTTTGAAGAATCTCTACGCTTAGGAAAGAATGCAACCACGATAGTACAAAGGTGTTGCATCTGACTCAAGTTTCATAGGTTGAGTCAGTTTTTTTCAGGTTCGGAATGGTTCCATCAATGAATCCCAACTTGTTCTTCGATTTGATGGATAGCCAAATCGATCTCATCCATAAGTAATAATTTCGAGTTGTAAGAGGAGTTTGAGTTAGTAATAAACCTCGGCTTTCATTTGGATGGAGGTAGAAGGACTTGTCTGATCTTGAATTGGTTCAATGTTGATATCCCTACTTGCGTTTGAAGGTTAGTGTTCCAAGGGTTATTTATAAAACATTGATTTGGGTCTGAACGTGAAGTCCAGATCCCTTAATATGACAACGTTCGACTTTTTTGGTGCCGAGGTGTCGCCTGTCCGAGTTTCTCGTGAGAAGGTAGGGGGTGGTACCTACAAGAGACTCCGATACTTAAGTTAACAAGGGTTTTAAGCAGGTTTTAAGTAGAGTAGAACGTGAATTATACCTGGGAGTTTCAGTGCATTTATAGTAGAATAGCTAACCACCTTTATTGGAGTAGTTCTATCTTTTCTAAATGTAGCGGAGAAATATCCAGAGGCAGTCACTCATTCAAATCAAGTAGAATTGGATCTCTTTGTTGATGTCCAACCTCTTTAAAGAGGTCGGGTTTATAATGAAGTCCACTTTTATTGGTGGACCTTTTGTATTATTGGGTCTGGCTCTTATTTATTGGATTAAGGTATGAACAGCTGGCAAATTGATTCATTAATCTCATGAGGTTTTGTAAATCACTCACTGAAAATGTTTGTAGTTGCGAATTTTTTGGATTATCCGCTCCCGCTTCTCTATCTGCCATGGATGTCGTGGAAAGAAGGGGAAAAAGTTCACAATTTTCATTTAGCAATATTTGCAGCTCCTCCAAACTCACCGCACCATGATAAAATTTGTTCTGAGCTGCAAATCTCTTGGTGAAAAATAAAGGTTTTACTATGCAAGCCAAAAAAAAGAGAAATGTGTCTACTCCATTAGTGAAAAAATCACACCTTTACAAAGACTAAAGGTGGAGCTATATATAGCCAAAAAAATAAAAAAAAAAAAAGAAAAGACATAATACTAATTACCTCTTTCATATTCTATACAGCTGTTACCTACTAATGTCATACAATACCCACTAAGCAGGGAGTACTAGTAGTACTCATACATTAATAAATTTGGAGTAAACTAAAATTGAAAACAATCTATCCATACAAGACAAAAATTATCATTTGTATCCATAAAAAATATATTTTTGTAGGTAAAATTCAAACCCTAAAAAATTAAATAAAATTTTCAAATTATCCTTCTCCCCACCACTACTACCATTATCTCTCATCCTCCCTCTCTCCCTCTCTCTCAATGTTCTTAGTACCACCGCTTTGCCCTCCTCCTCAACCGTCATCCTAACCCCTTCGCCACACTCCCTCATCGGTGTCAGACGCGACTCAACAGCACCAGCACCACCATCACCAGCATAATCATCTAATGCAAGCTCAGCCTCTGTCTATGCCGAAAAGAAACTCTAGATCTAAGGATGTTGCGAGCATTATGAGTGATTCGTTGGGATCTAAGGATGCCGTGGAGCGTCACGGTGGTCGATACCGGTAAGTTGCTCCTTAGGAAGACGACTCCCCCGCTGCCAAGAAGCCCAAATCGGAGAAATTTCCTCTCAATAGCTGTGAATTTTTCGCCGCCGTTACCATATTCTTTGTCTTCGCCACCGGCCTTTTCTGCATCTACCTCACCATGCCCGCCTCCAAGTTCGGCCGCATCAAGTTCTCACGCACCCTCTTCGATCTTCGCCTCCTTAAGTAAATAAAGATCTCTCTTTTCATTATTATGTTATCATCTTCATAGATTTATTTGAATCAAATTAACATTAGATAAACGTAGCATCAGATTAGTTAGAATATTAGTGATTTAGACAGGTGGGAGAAAACTTTTTTTGTTAAAATAAAAATTTTGGAATTTATCGTGTTGTTTTGAGTGTAAAAGTGTGTTTGAATCTTTTTGTGTTGCTGAATTGTGTTGCTGAATTTGATGGATGAAACAATAGAGGAGGAGGCGATAGTGTTGGAGTTTCGGAAGGTGAGGGAAAAGTGGAGCTTGCGGTTGAGATTGGGGTCGAAGAGGTGGAGGGAAGAGGAAGGGTGGCGATGAAGGTGATGGTGATGGTAATGGAGACAGTGATGGTGGTAGTTAGGGAGGAGAGTGGTGGTAGAATTTGGAATTGGAGTCGCTAAGAACATTTAGAGAGAGAGAGAGAAGAGAGAGATTATGATAATAGTGATGGAGAGAAGAATAATTTAAAAATTTTATTTAATTTTTTAAAATTTAGATAATTTTGCCTATAAAAATCTATTTTTTTATAGGTACAAATGATAATTTCTATTTTTTATAAATAGATGTGTCGGCGTTTTCAATTTTCGTAAATACAAACAGTAGTTTACTCATTAATTTGACATGTCCAGCATTTTATTTTTAAAACCTTAATGTATCATTTTTCTTGCAGAATGTAACTGGTATAGAAAAGCTATATGTTAATTATTGTATCTTTCGAACTATTATTCTGCAATCTGAATTGTGAATATCATCTTTTGAATATAATGTTCTTTCATACTCCATGAAGTAAATTTTATTTTGCTCCATAGAATATTCTCATTCATTCATTTCAAATAAATGAAATTGATGGGGAAAAAATAATTTTACATCCTGGAGTAAATAAAAATTTAAGAATTTTTCAAACTTTATTGAATATTCACTATTCAATACTACATATGTAAGAAAAACATTATATTTGATATCAAAAACCATTGCGATATTAACTTACACGTGCATCTTTCAAGAAATTCACTGTAGGTATACTGTAGACGTTTTTTACAAAGGAGTAAACAGATAAATCTGTTTTATATGTATAAAAATAAATACCATGTTTTCTTAAAGCAATTGCAATGAAGTATTGTTTAGAATTTTAAATATGACATTACATCAAGTAAAATGGTTCCAAATTTCACTTCTCAATGAAATCGTTCTCATTTTTAGAGACAGTTTTATTTTTATAGATAATCAATTAAATTTTGTTATCTTGTACAAATTTAATAAATTAAAATAATTTCTATAACATATGATCTT
>NC_029787.2:22203891-22228309 GCF_000816755.2 Arachis ipaensis
TTAAAATATTAGCCTATTACTCTATTTTTATTATATTATAGACCAAACACTTTATGATACAGAACGAAACTCAAAATAAGATAAAAAATTAAAGAAAAGGACTTCTCTACTTCAATTTGATTTTTTGATACACTTTATTTTTTCTGTTCACATCCAAATTTCTTAAAGAAACTCAAAGAAATTTTATTTATAAAAATTTATTCAGAAAAAGTAATAAAGAGTCTTTAAATAGGCCCTAACATATTAGTTTAAAAATAGACTAAATTTTTTTAAATATTTAATTTGAATTTAAATTTTCTAAAGATAACTTAATTTAATTAAATTTGATCTTTATTAGATTAGATTTGATTTGATTTAAATTTAAACTTTCAAAAAATACTATTAAGCAAATTAGAACTAAATCAAATCTTCTAACAAACCCTAACAACAAAACAAACTAACATAGACTAAAAAGTTCTCTGAACACATATCATTCTCCCCCTCTACAAAAAAAAAATCGTCTTCGAATCTTGTTTAATCACTTTTGAAAAACAGCCTAGCAACTGAGTCTACTGTGCATGCCTTTTGTTCAAGATCGCTTGAACTATCAAATTCAAAACAAACTGCACTTTGTCATATTTTGAATATTTGAGACATGTTTCATATTACCGCTCACTATAAAATGAAATTAGTTGTCCTTCACTCCTTCTATCCATATTAATTCCTTCAAAATTCACCAATAGATCGGCAAAACTTTTAAAATTGGACATGTAAACACTAGGCAATGCATGGTTAGATATATGAAAAACTGGACTATGTTTGTTTACAGAGACAGGACATTGAGACAGGGACACTGAGACACAAAATCGTATTTGACAGAGGAAATATGGACAGAGACAATGTGTCCAGAGACACTGAATTAGTGTATTTTGTATCCATCCTAACAGGACACGGAGACACTAACAGGGGACACAACTTATTTTTTATTTTTTCTTTCATTATTCTTGTTAATTTTTCATAATTATATTTTTATTATTATATTTTTCATCTCAAAATTTTTGAATGAAAAAAAATGAGAATAAATTAAATTTTCATAATTTGTTCTAGTTTATCACCAAATATAATACAAGAATTTTGTGTCTCTGTCCATCAGTGTCTTGTCCTGTTCTCAGTGTCTTGTCCTATCCTATTCTTAGAAACAAACGCAGTTCTGAAGACTTTTTGGATATCATAGACACTAATGCACTCTTGTCTAAACTATAACTTTCAAAATTTCTCTACAAGTATGTTTATTTCTCTCAGTTTTTTTTTTTTTTCTCAATCCTCTCTTTCACTCAAACATTGATTCTTATGCCGAGACGTCCGCTTGGGTCACCAATCTTGGCAAGGTTAACAACCCCACTATGGTGAAAGTAGCCATGAATCTACCTTGGTTGGCTAAGTCAAGGATGCACCTCTTCCTCTCAAAGAGCCTAGAGAAAAATAAGCACACAGCTTATTTCATATTCAAATAAACTTCAACTCTATTTCATAAATAAAAGGTACATGAGTTATTTATACTAGTAGGAGAAGAAAAAGCCTTCATAACTTGGACGATGTGGGACTAATACATAACACAAAATTCACTATCTTAAACAATATGGGACTTGTATTCCCTTATTACAATTAACTAATATAATTAACCTACTAACTCTATTTGCTCCTGCGTCAGATTCTTTTCACTCAAACACTCATTCTTTTTTTCAGTTTCTTCTTCTCTCATTCTTTTCTTTTCTCTCTTATTTTTTAAATTGCTCATATTCTAAAGACCTCTTTTAGAATTGTTGCACATTTTGTTCCTCTAAGTACTTATCTACATCTACAGTATACTCAACAAATTCTTTTATTACTGGATGTGAAGTAAAATTAAAGATAGGATTGGTTGTGAAGTAGAATTAAAGATAGGATAAGAAGTCTGCTGATATCAATCTATAATATTTTTCTTGAAATCTACAATAGTAAATTTTGTCGTATCCTCAAACTTTGCTCCTTTAGAACCCTGTGTAGAATTAGAGTCTGAAGAGTGTCAAGTTGCCATAAATTATTGTTGCGTCTCCACCTTAATTGTCAAATGGACTAAATCCTCCGTTGTTACATAATGGTAAAGTTCGACTTTATCTGTATCTATAATTTCTTTGTTTAATCCAATAAAAAAAATTTTCATAAGAACTTTAGGACCCTTTTCAACGTTAGCCTTGCACATCAAATATAATAACTACTTGTGGTACTCCTTTACTGATCTTGAACCTTGTTTTAACTGACGAAACTTTTCAAAAAACTCGTGGTATGATGATAGCACACACCAATTTTTCATGATGTATGATGATGGCACTCGGATTAGGTCACTCGTGTTTGCATTCATAATTAGTTTTTACCCTCAATTAACTCTCCGCGGTTGCTTTTTACTACTCTTGAAAATCATTTTACTGTTGCACTCTTTTTTTTTTGGGGTTTGACATTGTTGTTCTTATTTTACCTTGCTTTTTTTTTATGTTTTTTTTTTGTATACTAAATGTTAGGATTTGGTTGAATTAGTCTCACATTGCTTAGGATAGCAAATGGAGTGGGTGGCCTAGGCTATAAATATGAGGTTAAGTTCATATTTTTTGCACCAGTCAGAAACACTTAAAGCTTGTATCTGACTTTTCTTTTCCTCTATACTCTTTGATTAGAGAGTGTTGTGAGGTGTAGTTAAATATTTGCTTTGAGAGTGTGGGTGTACTGGGGTACCGGTGTTAGAGAGAAAGAAGTCTATGTGTTGTAACAATTTTCACATAGTGATATTCTCTGGTTGTCATTTGACAACGGCTGTGGTTTTTTTCTCCAATAATTGGGATTTTCCACGTTAAATTCTTGTGTTGTGATTGTGTCTATTTTATTTCTCTGTGAAAGGTATTTTCTCAAGGGGGAATGGTGTATTATTCCCAACATGTGGTATCAGAGTTTCGGTTCGGTGGGATTTATTCTTAGTATGCTCTGTGGTTGCAGCCTAGTCTGACCTTCCACATCAGAAAAGAATTTTGTCCTGTGGCTTGAGGTTGATCTTTGGTTGTTGTTGTTGTTGCTGGAAGGCAGTGTGACACTGTGAGAGTGCAGTTTGGAAAGGTTCTGGCTAAGGAAAGACTTGGTATTTAAGTGTGTCCATTGTGACCCACCTCTCTTTCCTAGAGACCCTTCCTAGTGCACGGTCTATAGTTGAGTTATACTATTCCAGTATACGGTTGCAACAATGTCAGGATATTCAAGTGCTGTGAAGCTTGAAATAGAGAAATTTGATGGAAGAATCAGTTTTGGCTTGTGGCAAATACAAGTCAAGGATGTGTTGATACAATCAAGTTTGCACAAGGCGTTGAAGATAAGAAGTATCCTCATGGTATTGCCGCACTGCCATGGATAAGGATAAGTTGTGGCAATCGGGTCCACAATCGCACACGGACATTGGTTGGTATTGAGATGCAAGGTGTATGGCGGAGTTATGTCGATAGCTGAAGAACTTCCAGGAAAAGCCAATTTGGAAGTTGCACCATGAATTTTCAGCAAGGTTTCGATCTGTACCAAGGCGAAATATTTGGAGTGATCTAATTCCAAGTGAGTATACTTTCATGGTGGAGTATGATAGTTCTCTGAACTATGATTGTCGGTATAGACAATGGCAGCAAAGAATTGTCGGTGTTGACTATGGAAGCTGAAGATGTGTGACTATTTCAATCAAGGTGGAGATTGTTAGGATTTGGTTGAATTAGTCACACATTGCTTAGGATAGCAAATAGAGTGGGTGGCCTAGGCTATAAATATGAGGCTAAGTTCTCCATATTTTTTGTACCAGTCGGAAACACTTAAAGCTTGTATCTGACTTTTCTTTTCCTCTATACTCTTTGATTAGAGAGTGTTGTGATGTGTAGTTAAATATTTGCTTTGAGAGTGTGGGTGTACTGGGGTGCCGGTGTTAGAGAGAAAGAAGTCTATGTGTTGTAATAATTTTCACATAGTGATATTCTCTGGTTGTCATTTGACAACGGCCGTGGTTTTTTTCTCCAGTAATTGGGGTTTTCCACGTTAAATTCTTGTGTTATGATTGTGTCTATTTTATTTCTTTATAAAAGGTATTTTCTCAAAGAAAAATGATATAATATTCCCAACACTAAATTGCTTCAAAAGAAAATCACGAGACGGTAATGAACAATAAACAATAAAAAGAAGGAAAAAATCAAGGGAATCTAATTTTCTAATACCTAAAATTTGATACCAAATAATATGGGATTTGGATTCTCTAAAGTTTAAATTTTACTTTAAAAAATAAAGTGTGATTTTTCACCATTTATTTTATAAGTGAGACCAAAAATAAATATGAGAGAGAAACCATTCAAAGGTAGAAGATTATATTTACCCTCTAAAGTACAAATTTAAAATTTAGAGATCCAAATTCAAATAATATAGAACAGATCTAGTATAAGATAGAAAATCAAAGAAAAAAACTCCTTTATCTCAATTTAATTTTTTGAAGTAACAGTTAAAGGACTCATCTACTTCTTCTATTCACACCTAAGTTTTTTAAAAAAATTCAAAAAATTTCATTCATCAAAATTTGATTCAAAAAGAGTAACAATAAGTCTTTAAATAAGCCCCTAACAAATAAATTTAAAAATAGGACAGTGCTACGGTGCGGAAGAAATTTTTTTTCAGCAAATACTGAAAAGACGTGGTGAAAAATGAGTTTTACGCGTGTTAAGTTAGGTATACTGTGCCAGGCAAGTTCTGCAGAGATATCACAGAAATTGTCCGGTGCATGGAAATCATTAATATTAAATTTGTTGAAAAATTAATGTTGTGATTAATTGTTGGACTTTTTTAAAATTGACCAATAAATTTAATTCTATATTTTTACACTAATAAATATTAGGCTTATTTTTCATTGCTTTTATGTTTTTATAAAATTTTTTAAAATATAAATAAAAATATTTTTATAAAATCAAATTAATTTACGAATTCTAAATCCTTAAAATTCTAAATTCTCAAAAATATATACTAAATATTTGTCAATTTTAAATTAATATTCACTAATTTTAAATTTATAAACTAATTAAAAAAAAACTAAATATACCTCATTAAATCTTAACATTAAACTAAAAATCCTACACCCTTAAACCCTCAAATTAAACCCTAAAATCTTAATAATTTAACCATAAACCCTCAAATTTAAACCGTAAATTCTAATGGACCTAATTACTAAATTCTACACAATTAACATTCACAACCTAAATCGTATACCCTATATTGTAAATCCTAAAATCTAAAGCATACTATGTAAATTCTAGCATATCGATTTTTCTTTTTCTTTTGCTACAAAAAAATAACTCATTTATTCAATTAAAGGCTTTTAGGTTATTACTCTTTTATTCTAAATTTGATAAGTTGAACTCGTAAGTCTGAAATTGAGCTCATAAATTAAATGAATCGAACTTGAACTTAAAGAAAAAAAATAAATCCAGGAAGAAATAACCTAGAAGGGTGTGAAATTATAAAAATTGAAATAAACAAAGCTAGTAGAATGAATTTCATAATTTGAAATTAATAAAAACTTGAAAAAAAATAATTTGAAATTTTTTAATTTAAAACTATTAGTAATTAACGTTGCATAATATATTTTAAAATAAATCATTCTAATTAAACAAGTTAAACAAAGGCACTACTAATGTTTAAGGGTTTTTTTATTCAATATTATTTTTTATTTTGGATTGAGTGTTTAGAGTTTGTAATTTGAGATTATAGTTTAGGATTAGGTTAGAGTTGGGGTATTTTAGATTTGGGATTTGGGTTTAGAGTATGTTCTTGAGAGTTTAGTATTTAGAAGTTAGGATTTAGGGGTTAAGGGTGTAAAATTTTTAGTTTAGTGTTTAAGATTTAGTGAGGTATATTTAGTTTTTTTTTTTAATTAGTTTATAAATTTAAAATTAATGAATATTAATTTAAAATTGACAAATATTTAGTATATATTCTTGAGAATTTATATTACTATTATATTATCATTGTATTATACTATAAAATTTATTACAATACAATTCTGTTTTAACTTTTTAAGTTATATTGGTTGATTATGTTATAACTATAAAATACAAAATTTCTCCAGTATCATTTTAATTATCTAAAAGATTTTGTGCAAAAAATTTATACCGTTCATTTTTCGTACATTGTGGGACTCTAAATCTAGTTCATAAAATTTGCAAACATGCCTCTAAAAGATGCAAGTGCCCATCTAATCTAACACTACGCTCTATACTATCCTCTTGGCTCCGGAGATTTTAGCGCTTCCGTAGATACCAAACTAAATGCACCACCAAATGCAATTTTTGTTTTTTTATGACATCCTCGTGAAAGTGTTCTTCAAACTAAAAGGAACTAATCGTGATTATAATCATATTCTAGGAAGCTGTTATAATATGGCAAGCCATCGTCGTTGAAGTGGAGGAGCGAAAAACATTCATCACAAAAGTAACAAGGGTTTTGTGGTGTCCATTTGTCATCGGCTGTTACCTTTGTAGCTCTGAATATTTTGCAAGCACTGCATTTCTTAAAAACCGTTTTCAGTTGAAAGGTGACTATTGGATAAACCGTCCGATTATGCACATCATCGGTATGAAATAACCTCATATCTCGAATCACTAAGGTATGCGTGCAATCACCCTGCAGATATGAAAAAGATAAATGTCAGGGAGGCCAACATCTTTTTATTAATATTTGCCAACACCTTATTTTTAACTAGGGTTTAAAGTTTATGATTTAGAATTTAGTACTTAGGATTTTAGTGTTGGCCAAAAATGATAAATTTTGTTAGTCACGTAGCATTGCTCGTACAAAAAAGAAAGCAACTGTGTCGTGATTTCTTCTAATATATTTTGAGCAAAAATTAGATGCACATCTAACATTCTATGCATAAGAAAAATCATGGTATTCAAGTATCTGTAGTTAGCCCTTTTACCCTCTGATGTAAAATTGCAAAAGCTAAGCTACACTTCCCTTTGATTTACCATACGTGTCTATGGGAAGAGGGTAATAACCAAACATTAATTCCGAGAACTAAAACGAAATTACCTGGTGACAATAGAGGTATCCAGCACCAAGTCGAAATAGTAAGTCACAAAAACGTATCTTTTGCATCTCAATCGATGCAAAGCGAGGCAAGTTTGATGCAGATACTTCACCCATAATTGCTTTATGTTTCTGGTGTAGTCTGCCACTTATAATATATTCCCATTTTTTTTGCACCTCCTCCTTTGAGTTTCGGAGCCAATCCAGTATAGGTTTGGCATAATTAATAGCAGATGGGTCTCTCAAATCAGTGTAAAATACATCCTACAAAAAAGTGACCTTTTTGTCATGTACAAGGAATAAAAAATCACCTTAATACCAGTGTAAAAGAGATGCTTACTTCAATGAGAAAATATCCAGAAGGATCATACTGCCCAGCTTTTTGCATCACCTGGTCCATTGAGCAATGGATCTTGTCCCTTAAATCAGTTAAAGGCTGCTTTCCAAGAACTAACAACTCTTGGGTCTACCAAAATAAAAGTAAAAATATCAAATACGCAGAGATGAACCTGTTGTTAATCAGCTGTTTTGTGGTAGTTAACTTGTTATAGGAGAGTTTTTTTTTTTCAGAAATTACATATTGAATTTTAGCATTGTTAAAATCAATATGGTATTGAACTATTGATGTTGAATACCTTGACACACTGTCGAACATTATGGTAAACCTCCACGGATAGAAGAACTTCAGGAAATGTCACAGGTATGTGTTGTTGAAGATCTGCTGCACTGACCTGCCATACATTAAACCAGAAGAATGACTAGAAGCGCATACACATGGAAAGAAGAAGAAGAAGAAGAAGAAGTTAAGGCACACACAAGTCAATTACGGTTCGAACCTATTTGTAGTATAATAATGATATATTGGATATTGAACAAATATTAGGAGTCCATTATTGAGGAAGCAGCCAATGAAAAAGCATCAATTCAGGATAGCAGCGAACTGCATCGAAGTCACAAATGGAAATCTTTAAGTAATGCCTGATTTATTTCCGACATGAATTTTAATGCTTTTAGTTGGTCAATAATGGTCATAAACTAACTACTTAAGAGATAAAAGTTAGACATATATATGATCCAACAAAGAGAACAACATAAACAAGAAATACAGCAATTCAATAAGGCACGCATCTCTAAGTGCATACAACTTAGTTAATTACTCTAACTACTAACAGTAGGATAACATTAGTGTGCATATTTTCCAATTTGAAACCAAATGATTTTTTATATCAGATAAGAATCTCAAAGCAACCTTTTTGGTATAATTTGTGGACCTAAGTGATCTCATCCTTTCGTTCCTGCCTGGTTTGAGGGTTTCAATGATCTTGCAAGCAGGACTAAAACAAAGACAAGATACATTAAATTAGAATAATAGATAGATCTGATGAAAAATGGAATAATCACATAAATAGTAATGATACCAACTTAAATGAATGAAGTCTCGCTGATTCCTTGTCTTCTTCTTGCCTTTGTTTGATTCTCACAACTTGCTCCACCTTTTCTATACAACCACTCTGTAAATTAATGAAATAAATGATTATTTTTGCTTTTCTTCTTTTGAAAAGGACAAAAAAGTTGGATATTAGAGAGAGATATTTTATATTGAAAAGCTAAATGATCATAAGTTCCAAAGGGATTGTGCACACATATCCTTTCAAAGTCTATATGTGAAAAGCTTCGATTTCCATTATTTATTCTAACAGCAAACTTAATTGAATCACACAACAGCAAATACAGAAACAGTTCTGACACATCCTTTGCACATTTAACATGCTTATATCCACTTGATCACGTTTCGATAAAAAAATAAAATCAAATCAAATCAAATCAAATCGACTTAAATGCAAAAGAACATAATTGAATCCAGATGATTCAGCTCATACACGAAACAAAATTGCAAACCAAGATGAAATGTTTAATATCCCATTTTAAAGGTGGTGACCCAAGCCCAAGCCCCCGGCATTTTTTTAGGGGCCAACCCTTCAAGTTATAGTTCATGTATATATAAAGATAAAATGTCATGGCATATCATGTATGTCACTATCAACACGAAAGAAACAATTTAACCATAAAATAATGCCATGAACATAATTTCTTTTAGAGAGTTGGCATACCTCAAGAATAGGAGTATTTGTTCCTTTCCGTTTTTTCCTTGACCTCTTTTCATCACCCCTACAACAAATCCAACAAGAAACTCTTTACATAATTTGTTCACTGCAAAGTGTAAAACTTGATAGAGAAAGAAATTGAAAGAGATGCAATAAGATTTTTTTTTGTTAGGCTCCCTGTATATGGCATTTTCACTAAAGAATTTACGACAAGTATCAATGTAGTACAACTACATAAACATTACTAAGATTCATGTATTTGACATAATTGCAACCAAATTGTTAGGTACCCAAGTGAAGAAAAAAAGAAGAATGAGCGAAAAGAAGCAATTAAGATAGTTAGAGAAAAGAGTGGTAAAATAGCTCCTTCGCCTTTTATTTTACAATAGAAGAATGAAAGAAAAGAGAGATGAAAATAAAATAAAGTGGGACCAGCTGATGTAACAAATAGGACAGCTGGAGAAGTTATTGGAGAGGGCACGAATGAGGGATGAATCCTGTTATAGGAGAGAGTATTGAGAGTGTATAAGATTGATGAAGGGAATCAATATGGCAGGAAGGATCTAGGCTGCGAAGAACCTTAGGAGAGTGGTGGCTCCTCAAATGCTACCTTGCTCCCTTCTTTTCAGTACTTAGTTCTTATATGAATATATCAAAGACTGAGAGTATCACCTTGATATGTTCCAGCTCCTCTGTTTCTTATCTACTCTCTCTTTTTTAATTCTATGCTACATCTACTACTCTTATTCTGTTGCTACTTTTAGTCTTGCACATATCCACAATAAGGTTGAAGGAGAGAAGCAATACAGCTCGAAAAAAAAAAAACTAAGAGTCTGAAACCTAGTATAAAATGAATTCAGATAAGGGCCGTCTACATTAGTGTAATAACTAACAAAAAATCATGCATGACTAACCCCACTTTGGATTGGTCTGAAGGTGGTGGACGATTTTCATTGTTCTCCATACCCTACAATAGCACTTCCATTAAATCTGTTCAAATATTAAACAAAAGGAAAAATATAAAAGTTCATGGAGAATACCTCAAATACTTCCTTCAAAGACATATCCATTAGCTCGTCCTCTGTAAATATTTTAAGATCATCAACCCTGAAAATGTATCAATACCATTAACAAGTAGAGACCCTATGTATTAATGAGCAGTGATGAGAGGAGGAAAACAATAACAGTAAGAATGCATACGAGACATCATCATCAGAGATTCGGGTGGCATCTTGTGATAATTCAGCCTCTAGATTCTGCATAAACAAAAAACAGTTTTTCAAAGAAGACTAAGGGGAAAAGGTAGCAAAATTGTTGGGGAGAGAGAGAGAGAGAGACCTGAAGTTCAGAAATTATAGAGTTTTCAAACTGAGGAACCCTTGTGGAGGGGCTGACCATATTGGGAACATAAATGGGTCCACCCCTTGGAATTGAGAGATCACAATCTAGTGCTTCTGGAACTGAAGATTCTATGAAATCCATTGCCGTACAATACACAACTTAACCACCAAAGGCACAAACAGAGCTTCCTGCTCCAAATTACTAGACAAAAAGATCCAGGCAGGGGAAAGAAATTTGAAGAGGTTTAGGAACGAAGTAGGTTCTTTGACCAGGCTCTACTATCGTTGCTTCCACTGTGACATGCCTACTGCCATTCAAAAACATAATCATCAGACATAAAAGGATGTCCCAACTCATTCACCAGAATAAATGTCTGGCATTCATACCGAGGCTATAATTACAAATACAAGGTTTGGCTCAAATTTGGCCATGCAGTTATAGCCCATCACCCCAGAATCATGCAGTCATTTGAAACCTGAGTACTTGCCATTGATACAGGAAATCAAGTAGTTATTAAATTTGATTTGGTGAATGACTCAGCTGAGGCACTGAGTCAATATTCCACTAGTGGGTCACTAATTGAACCGGTTGAACAAGATATAATTATATAATAAATCCAAAATTAATTTATTGATTTGACAGAAACAGCTAACTCAATTTAATGAGTACAAAAATATAAATAAACAAGTATAAGACATTTCTAACCAAAAGAAAACAGTAAACCCAATTAACCACTTAAAAAACAGATGACAAACAAGACACAATTAACTCTGAAACTTATCATAGAATTAGAGAGTACGCTGCCCAGCATCAAAACCAAACAATTCCAGTGCCCACTGTAAACAGCATAGTCTCACACTACAATATCTTATAGTACACTCCAGCATCAAACTAAAAGCTCATTTTGTGACAATTGCAACAATTGAAAATCAATGTTCAGAAGCAAAAATGACAGATCAATAGTTAAATTCATCAAAACATCAGATCACATAACAACGACAAATCAAGGGCCAAAACGATCCATCCATATTCTTCTTATGTATTATGTTTATGTTAATTGTATTCTCCAGGCATGGAGAAAAATGTAATAAAACTTGACAATTTTTTTAAATATTGACAATTCTGAATTTTGATTAAGTTCCAAATTTATTACATCAGCTGATCAAAGCAAAGCAAGCAATTTCAAGGGAAATAGCCTGTAAAGATGCAGCAGATCCTTTCACACATATTACAAATTGTTAGGCATTTGAAATGCCATATGTTCAAGATCCAAATAGGAACAAAATATTAATCAAGAACTGCAAACAATCATATGCAAGGCACTTATTATATCGTGTTTAATGAAGATGGATTAGGAAACCTAAATGGCCAGCAAAACAGAAGCAAAATAAGGCCTATCTCCTTCCATTTGTCTAATTAAATTCTAATGGCAAGCAAAACAGAAGCAAATTAAGGCTCCAGAATGTTAATTAGTCCATTCTTTCTTAAAGTAACAAGGTTTAATCATACACAAGTAAATTAATCAAGCTTAATCACCCACTGTATTTTAACCCAATCTAAGAAAATAGAAATTTCAAAAATATTCAATAATCAAGTAATCAAAAGCCAAGATATCGAGAGCGGCAAACAAAAGTACAAGAGAGCACACCGTTGGAGAGAGCTGACTGGCGGCGAGAGAGTACAGAGGAAGTGACCGAAACTGGATGAGTAGAGAGCACAACAGCGGCGGAGAGAGGCACATAACACCAGAGGAGAGCAGATTGGCGATGAGGTCACAGGTTGCAGCCTCGCTGGAGAGATATTACATAGCAACAACGACGGTGGAGAGAGAAGACACAGCTAAGAATAAATCAATACCGCCTATGTAAGAATAAATAAATCAATCAATACTAAGAATCAAAACTTAGAGCAACAAATTCATCTGATTGACAATTTTCAACAACGAATTCAACTATGATAATTTTCAGCAATACAAGATTTAGCTAGGTGATTATTTCAGCAAGACAGCAACAAATTCAAGGCTCAGTGATAATTACAGCAACAAAATTGAAAAAGAAAGAACAGGGGAATTTGTTGCAACTCACCAAATCGGGGGACCAGCTGCTGGTTGCGCAAAGGAAGCTGATAGTGAGGCCCGAGGCAAGAATACAACAACGACGACAATCCCCGGGACCTGCTGGTTCTGCCGCCGGCGACGACGAGCGCAGGAAAGGCGCGCGACTGAGTGCGAGACGGCGACGAGACGACGAGCTTGAGTGCGAGACTGGAGACGAGAGAGCTTGAGTGCGAGAGCGACAGTGAGAGAGATGAGCGAGTGACGAGACTGAGTGGTGAGTGCGAGAGGAAGGAGACGTTCGTTGAGGTCTTGAGGCTGATCACTGAGCAGATTAGGGTACGTCGTTTTGATGAAACCCAGGCGTATCAAACCTTTTTTACGGGTCTGATGTTAGGCGGTTCGAAGGGTGGTTCAACTCGACCAAATGACAGAATTTCCAGTCAAACTGTGCCTGTGTTGAGCCGGATCCGATAACTGGTTTTTTATTTTTTGTGTTAGGGTTAACTACCAAAAACTCCCCCGAATTATTTAAACGCCGACAAAAAATACACCCAAATTTTACTATCGACAAAAATACCTTTAAATAATTTAAAAACACAACAAAAATACCCAACAGTAAATATGTATTTTCAAAAAATGCCTTAGAGATTAAATTTTGATGCAATTTTTTGTAAGAATAATTATAAAATTGAGATATTATTATTTTTCTAATCATGCTTGCAAAAAATTACATCAAAATTCAATCTCTAAAGTATTTTTTAAAAATACATATTTACTGTTGGGTATTTTTGTTGTATTTTTAAATTATTTAAAGGCATTTTTGTTGATAGTAACATTCGGGTACATTTTTGTCAGCGTTTAAATAATTAAGGGGCGTTTTTTGCAGTTAACCCTTTGTGTTATAATTTAAGTGGTTTTTTTGTTTTTTTTTTATTTACAAATTTGAGAGGTAGATTTGTTATGGAAAATTTTTTGAAACATGTAAATTAGATTCTTAATTTGTTTTACATCAAACAAAATTTTATTTTATCACAAATTAGAATCTCTAATTTGTGTATTATGAACATTTAACTCTCAAATTTGAGAGTTTAAATTTTTTTTAATAAAATAAATAAAATCTATATAAAAAAACATATTAATTAACCATGATATTAAATTATATACAATGTTTTTCTATTACTAAAAAAATTGGCTCAGATAACTATCCAAAAAAATGTTAAGAATATATTAGTGTGCTGAAAAAGATATTTTCGGCTGATTCTTTGTTTTTTAAATTTTGTATGCAAATTGGAGGGTCCGTTTTGTTTAGAGGATACGAAATTCACTTAAACAAAATCGGACCGTGCGATATCTCCGTGATCAAATCGGATGGTCCATTTTCTCTGTTGATTTGTTTTTCGAATTTGGTTCTACTAGTCACTGGGTCCGAGTTGTGCATGAGGACTATTTTTTTTTTAATTTACAGTAAATGAAATCGGACGATCCGTTTTCATTATTATATAGTATTTTTGAATTAGGTTAAACAACTCGGTTGGTCCGAGTTGTGTGTGTATATATATACTTGTGAAGGTGTGCGAACCGTAGACAGCCGACCAGATCCAAGTTTCTTCATCTTGTTCGACTTCTCTTCTTCTTTCTCTGGGTCTGGTGTCTGTTTACTTGGGTTGGAAAAAAAAATTGATGGTAAAGTTTCTGTTTTTGTTTAAGTGAGTGAGAGGAATGGATGATAGAGTCCTTTTAAAAGTGTATTATTTTGGTCAGATTTTGTTGCAAGCGCCTGAAGGAGTAAAATTTGTTTGTGAAGATCCGTTAGATGTTGTTATTCCCTTCACAATTTCGTTTGAAGAGCTTAAAGGCGTGATTTGTGAGAAGATATAGATTCGTATATGTCAAGAAAAATATTATGTATTTTATACAGATATCCTGTACCAGTATTTGGTGGATTCGTTCAATTTCAGACCAAATATACAACGGATGAGGCGAGCATGCAGGAGATGTTTTCAATGTATATTGAAAGTCGTGCTCAAATCTCGTTCATCGAGTTGTACATTGAATTCGAACAATCTGAGGCCGACCGAAATATTTTACGAGAAGACTACAATAGTGACATTGAGGAAGAGTTCGAAAGCAATTACGAAGTTGTTGGTCCAGACGGAGATGAAGAGCAAGGTGACGACACTATGGCTCCGAATGTGACAGACGTGGCAAATGCACTCGCGAACGAGGTGCCATTTGAGGAACCATCTTTCATGCGAGTTTTGGATTTGGAAGCCATGCATGCTCCAGAGTTTCTGGGCTATATGAGTGCAGGTGTCAATCTATTATTTGTAAAAAAGTTTATTTAGTCAAGTTTAAGATAAAAATATTTTGAAATAATTAGTATTTATTAACCAGTATTTATTTAGTTATTTTGTTAATTAGGATTTATTAATAAGTATTTATTATAGTATTTATGAAGTTATTTAGGCAATTGGTATTTATTTTTAGTTATTTAGTTAAATCGTACTTATTTAGTTATTTAGTTAATTAGGATTTATTAATAAGTATTTATTATAGTATTTATGAAGTTATTTAGGGTATTGGTATTTATTTTTAGTTATTTAGTTAAATCGTACTTATTTAGTTATTTAGTTAAATCGTACTTATTTAGTTATTTAGTTAATTAGGATTTATTAATAAGTATTTATTATGGTATTTATGAAGTTATTTAGGGTATTGGTATTTATTTTTAGTTATTTAGTTAATTTTTATTAATTTAGTTATTTAGTTAATTAGGGTTAATTCATTAGTATTTGTGATAGTATTTGTTTTTAGTTATTTAGGCGATTACTATTTATTTTTAGTGATTTAGTTAATTTGTATTTATTTAGTTATTTAGTTAATTAGGATTTATTAATGAGTATTTGTTATAGTATTTATTTTTAGTTATTTAGGCGATTAGTATTTATTTTTAGTTATTTAGATAATTTGTATTAATTAACAGTATGTATTAATGTGTTTGTGTTTTTATTTTATTGAGATTGAGATAATAACGTAATGTAAAGCTTATTTATATCATTATTAATGTTGTCAGTACTGATTTACTTTTAATTTTGGTCATTACACAATCGTTTATTAAATACTTATGGTATGGCTGCCGTCCTGACAGAAGTTTCTTTAGTCGCAGATGGTGAATTCGCAGATGGCAAAAGTTTATTAAGTCATTCTACAGACTTAATGAGTTGTTCACACGGAAAAGAGCTGAGGCAGAGGCTCGGATCAATGATGGCCATGTTTTTTCTGAGCATGTGACCTCCAAAATTCATGCAAATCAACTTGCATTAGGAAACATTCAGGTTAATTGTTTCGACAGGCAGAATGAGGTCTTTGAAGTGCGCGAGATGCCAAGTGGAGTGGAGTATGCTGTTGATCTCCGTCGTCAACGATGTGACTGTGGTGAGTTCCAGGTAGACCGGATTCTTTGTCGGCATGTGTTTGCATGTTGTGCAAATCAACGACTAGATTGGCAGGTGTATGTGCATTATGTTTTTAAGATGGACCAAGTTAGACGCGTTTATCGGGCTAGGTTTAGGCCACTCGGGAATCTAACTACGTGGCCTTCTTACAATGGTCCTCGATTCGTACCAAATCCGTATCTGAGACGCGTTTCCAAAGGTCGCCCCAGGATGACGCGCTTCTTGAATGAAATGGACACACAGATGTTACGTCGTTCGAGGCGATGTAGGCAATGTGCGGCTGACGGACACAATCGTAGTAGATGCCGTCAGGGAGGTGGTCCAGGTACTGACCATAATGCGCAGTAGATTCATATGATATTTGAAAAAAATGTAACTTATGTACATGTACTTTATGATAATTGAATCATTGTAACCTTATGTACATGTACCTTATGATAATTGAATCATTATAACCTGTGTCAATGTACTTTATGATAACTGAATCATTGTAACCTATGTCCAAGTAAAGATTCACATGCAAAGTCATCATATGTACAATTGTTTAATGAAATTTAAGAAATTCATCTGAAACAATACTTAGTTGGTACTTAGGAAAGCTTAGTCATACATAAGTAGTTAAAGTATACTTGACGAAAGATAACTGATACATAGAGAAAACTAACTACACCACAACTACTTTCTTGCTGTCCACTTTTCAAAGTTCACAAGGTTCTTACATTTCTTCGCAGCCTTTTTGAACACAGACGACGTGTATCGACTCGCGCTACGACGCGGTAGATCAATCCTGAAATTGTAGCATTTGCCTGTCTCAACGGGAGTACTTTTGTCACCTGTATATAATGCAATCAGACCAAGCAAGTATATAGTATAATCAACCTTAACCAACATACCATACATGAATATAATATCATCAATTGACCAAACAAGCGTATAATTTAATCATTCCTACCCAACAAACCATACAATACTGTGATAACATCAATTGACTGAATAAGTAAAGCAATATTGAACCTGCGTCATTACAGGATTTTTCATCCTGGTCCATGTCCTCATCTTCTTCCTCCTCTGTGTCCTCGTCCTCATCTCCCTCGTCTTCCTCGTCATCTGGCTCATCCACTAAGTACTCATCAGTCTCATGCTCAAATGTCTTAGCATTTTCTTCAATCAAAGTCATCAAAACATGGTTTGGGTTTTGACTATTCAGAACTCCTCGACCACCGACACTCCTACTAGAATCACCAAATACAAATCCTCTAGAAGCAACCGAGTAGGTGAGAAATGGATACCTCGCGTCAAACGAATGCCTACCCACCATGAAGTCGGCCTGATGGCCATGTTGTGCTTGGTCGGCATCTGAGGCCATGAACCCAAGCAACTGGCTAAAAGAACCTCCGTCCCTTGAGTCAAACTGTGGCGTAACCCAATGCTGCTGATGTATCGGGAACGACGTAATAAACTGTGTCTGAGGTACATATTGGCTTGTAGAATGATGTTGTTCTTCTGGCGGTGGAGGTGGAGGTGGAGGTGGAGGTGGAGATGGCGGTGGAGGCAGTGGTGACTATGGCTCCTGCTCTTCATTTATATCATCCATAACCTGGTCACCCTCAACATCCTCTTGGACCACAAGATCCGACAAGTTCAAGTGATCGCCATACTTTGAACGGTACCAGTACATATAAGTATCTAATGGCTACTGTGGAGCCATGGGTTCCTCAGTAAGAACGTGATTATACCTGTTTGTCCACTGCATCACCCAAAATGAATGACTCGTGGCTGTGGCCCAATTCAAATTCTTAGGACCAGTTAAGACTTCTCCATGTGCCCGGTCTAGATTCCGTTCCTGATGAGAAACTCCCTGAATGAAACCGAACTGTTGTCTAAACCTGTCGGTAGCATGCCATTCAATACACTCAAAAGATACCAACGGAACCGTTGCACTCCAGATCACCGAGTGTATATAGATTTCTGCAGGAATTATGTCTGGATCAACACGATCAACAGAATATGCAACCCACAAAAACTGGTAACAATAAAGCAAACAAATAATTAAAATCCAAATAACTAAATCACTAGAATTGACCCAAATAGAACGTTAATGCAAACACACCTGGCTTTCCTGAAGATCATCCAAGGCCTTCCTAAAATGAGCAAGCTTGAGATATCTATAGACTCGGTCTCCACGCTCCCAGTTACACCACCTAATATAACGCATCTCATTAACATAATTGGATTCTAAACATGAAGATACCAGGTAAATGTAAGATAATGTAACCTGTTTGCAAGCGGAAAACTACGAGGTTCCCTAGGAATCAGCGCTAGATATGGTAGGCGCATCCATGCCCAACACAGTAGAAGTGTTAGCGGACCATCAATTTCCTTACAGTCAAAACGTGATACCCTGCATAAACTCCTGTACAGGTGAGCTAGGCATGCTGATCCCCAACTATACTGTCTAATACTAGCAAAATCACTCAGCAGAGGTAGAAACTTCCAGTGGACAGATGCCTCAGACTTGTCTCCAAACAAGATCGTACCGATCAACAACATGATGTGGCACTTAACGTACACCTGTATACTGTTCTCATCAGTCAACTGTAACTGTTCTTTTAAATCCCGTAGCCACGTCAGTTTTATGCCGCTTCCTCGACAATCCGACTTTCTCGGTGCGACCCCAAATTGGTGCAGACACTCCACCTCTAAGACTTCTAAACTACTCAAAGTCATCCCTGTCACTGGAAGGCCGTCGGTCGGAAGACCAAAGATCATAGCCACGTCTTCTAGTGTCACGGCACATTCACCAACCGGAAGGTGAAAGGTATGTGTGTCCGGGTGCCACCTTTCCACTAAAGCATTTACCAGTGCTTTCTGACATTGAACAACTCCAATCTGGGCGACATGGTAAAACCCAGTTGATCGTAAATACTCCTCCACTCTCTTATTGTACCGATCCGGAGGGACATGGTGATCACATGTCAACATCCGTAAACCCTACAAAAGCATAACACAAGCACGATTCAAATTACACAACTATCATACATAATTTTAAAAAATCTAATTAAAACATATAATTATATTGAATCCAATTTACTAAGTAATAACATTTTTATCTCTAATTTTAATTAATGTACATAGACCCTATATCTAACTTACTGCAGATAATAATCACTAATACATACTTTCACTTTCTATTTAACTAATAATGTTCAAATGTAATAATAATAAAACCTCAACTAAAATAACATACTTCTGTCTATTAAAAGGCTAACAAGAAACAAGTAATTACTACCAAAAATGCAAATACATTATACTACACAGATCCTAATTTACTATTTAAAATTATCAACATTGTTCCAAGAAAATATACACCAAAAGTATCCTAAAATTATAATTTTTTAATTAATTATAACAATTAACTAATTAATTATTATTTCTAAAATTATTATAAAAGCTTATAAACAAGTCATTTTTAATACTAATCTATTATATTGAAAAAAAGGTCTAAACAAAAATTACTTATTTTTAAATACACATGTTTCTAACTATTACTTAAACATATAACCATAAATTCTTAAAATTAAACATAACAGTTAACTACTCTAATTTCAAATATTATTACAAAAATTTATTATATTACAAACAACTCTAAACAAGAACCAACTACATTTACACCTTATTTAAACATTTATTTTTAAATTTCTATCAATAAAATTATACACTAACTCATATATATGTTCTTCAGTTCAACTCCTAACAACTATAAATATAATTAAATTTCTAAAAATAAAAAATATAATTCTGAAAATATAAAAGAGATTTAACAAAAAAGCTTACATAATCAGAATAGCTGAGATATTTTACAATGTGAAGTTCTGGACGATCAACATTTCTAGGTTTTGATTTCTTTGACATTTTAGCTTTTTTTTTCCTCAAACAGATGAAGCTGAAAACGTTGAGGGAGGAAGAAGATGAAGTTCTGTATGCTAGGTAGGGAAGGAAGGGAAAGTGAATTTCCTAGGTACGCATGCAATGACTCTTAAAGGGGCACCGTCTGTGGGAAGTCCCACGCCAACAACACGGGGCCTATGAAAGAGCAAATCGGATGGTCCGCTTTTAGAGGAGGAAATCGGAAGGTCCGAGTTCTCCTAAGCAACTCGCACGGTCCGATTAGTGTCTTCCTGACACCACAACCCGGTAAAACTCTCCTACTCTCCATATCTGCGTCCTACACTAATGTAGCCTCCATAAGAAAATTAATTTGCGGATATTTTCCTGCAGGTGCTAAAACTAGGTGGCATGGTGAAAGAGTAAATGCGTATTTATGTTGCTTTTAAACTCTCATCATTTAGAGCATCTCCAATAGTGAGTTCCTCTTTCACTTTTTTCTGACATATAGGAATTCTAACCATTGGAAGGGAGAAGAAATGAGTTCCAGCACGCTGTTTATGACGCAAAAGCTGATGTGGAGTTACTTTTTATGACAGGTGGGCCATAAACAAGAACTGGGATGAGTTCCCTACTGAAAATGATCTTATGTGTGATAACAGATCGTTTTCAAATAGTGATGTATATGGACAATATTAGATTTTTTTATTTGGTATCACATTAAGGTCTATGTGTTTTTTTTTTGTTATCTTGTTGAACAAAATGAAATGAGTATAATGTATCACGTTGAAGCTTTTTTGTTTGCTGTATGTTTTTTGGACCATAAAATATTTTTCGGACATAAAAATTAAATTGGGCCATAAAAATGCTATTATAGTAATAATAAATCATTTTTTTATTTCTTAATCTGTCGGGTTAGAGATTACTGTAGATAACAAAAAAATAAATTTTTAAAATAAATAATTTAAATATTTTATTTATAGATATAAGTAATTTTTAGGGCAAATCACATTAATAAACCAAGGGAAGCAAAATTTTACACAAATCTGCCAAATCAAAATCTGCTTCATGAATCAACCAATGCACATTTACATGTAGTTCGAACCAGTCTGATTCGAACTTCATTTTTACATAATTCGAACCAGTTTGGTTCGAATTTTGAAATATTAATGAGCTATCAATTCAAATTCCATACAATACTCTTTTGTCCATTTTTAATAACTCATAAATATTTTTTAATAAATTTTTTTAATAAATTTATTTAAATTATACTAAAAAAATATTTGATCCTATGCAAAACAATTTAAAAAAAATGGCTTAAAAAATATTAAGAGTACTATAAAAATTTGTAACGTTCTAATGACTTAGGACATTAAAGAAATACTCTGCATAGTCAATAATAATTTAAAAATTAAAGAAAAAATATTTTTATCATGTATTTACCTAAATCACTAGAATACTACAAACTTTTATAGTACTCATAACATCTTTTAAGCCATTTTTTTAAAATTATTTTGTATAGAATAAAATATTTTTTTAATTATTTTATATGGAATAAAATATTTTCTTTTATTTCTAAATTATTATTGACTATGTAGAGTATTTTATTTAAAATTTGAGTACATGCATGTATTTACCTAAGTTATTAGAACGTTACAAATTTTTATAGTACTTCTAATATTTTTTAAGCCATTTTTTTTAAATTGTTTTGCATAGGATCAAATATTTTTTGTAGTATAATTTAAATAAATTTATTAAAAAAATTTATTAAAAAATATTCGTGAGTTATTAAAAATGGACAAAAGAGTATTGTATGGAATTCGAATCGATAGCTCATTAATATTTTAAAGAAGTCTCGTAATTAAATATTTTGTTAGCTTTTTTTAATGTATAAAATAAAATATATATTTATTTAATTTTTAAATTATTAATTTTTTTAATAAGTGTATAATTCGAACCAAGCTGGTTCGAATTAGTGTGTGCGTATGTTTGTGTATAATTTGATCCAAGTTGGTTCGAATTATGTAGAAATGGAGTTCAAATCAGGCTGGTTCAAACTACATATAGATGTGCATTGGTGGATTCATGAAGCAGATTTTGATTTGGCGGATTTGTGTAAAATTTTGCTCCCTTTGGCTTATTTGAGTTTTTTACCCTAATTTTTAGTATATTTATCAATTTTTATTTTTTTTACATATTTTATTTATAGTGTAAACGAATTAAATTTGGTTATATCTCGTTTACATGGTAAAGAGATAAGACCCAATTTTATTTGGTTTTATCTCATTTGCAAACGAGATATATGGAATTTGGAAAAATACACATACTTCGTTTATACTGTAAACCAAGATTCTGAAAATTGGTTCAAACCAACCGGTCAAATCGGTCGAATCGCGAACCGATGGCAATTACAGTTTGGTCATACTCCAAAATCGTAGAAACAAAAAAACCAGAATAGAACCGCTAAATCGGCCGGTAACCGATTGGTCAAACCGAACCAGGACCCAACCGATTTTTTGAATTTGACCAAAAACATTGTGTTTTGTGACCTGATCCATTAACCACTACCAATCGTCCAATCCAGCAACCCTAAGTCCGTAACTCACTTCACTGCCGCACATCGCTCATCTTGTCGGCTCACCTCTACAGTAAGCACTCCTTGACTCCTCCTCTCCTCGTTGATGCAACCAGCGTTGATCACCCCACCCACGTTCCTCTGTTTCTGGTTCGTTTACTTCATCTCTGTCGTCGGCTCGCCGCCCAAATCGCCTTTTTGCTCGCCTCTCCATTCTCTACCGCGAGTGTCGTTGCATGCTTCTTCGACGTCGTCGACAGTAAACTCCTCGACTCTAACCTGGTCGTTCTTCTCTATATCATTCTTTCCTGTATTCCCGACTCTCTGACTCCCAAAATTAATTTTGAGTTTATCTTTTTGTCCAATTAATTTTTAAGATTCTAAACTGAATTTGTGTTCTGAGTTTGGAATTGGATTATTTATTTAATTTGTTAAATGCTGACGTGATTCTGAATTCAAATTAATTTGGATTCTAAGTTTGAAATTGGATTCAATTTAGTTTTTGTTGCTGCTGTGTTTTTAATTTAGTTTGAATTCAGAAGTTAAATTCAGCTGCTGATTAATGGATTAGAACTCAAACTAAATATAATGATATGCTTTGGCTCTCTTATATTCTTAAGGTTTAAAAATTTGTAATTGAATTGAACTTTGTTTTATGTTAGGATTATATGATTCTTGGTTTGAAGATCTCCATTATTCACTTTATGTAAAATACAAATAATGTTCTTATTTTTTATTATTGAAGTTATTGTTGAATATTTTTTATTCTGATTTTTTGTTGTTGATGTGATGACACATTAGGCTGCGTTTGTTTACAGATATATAGGACACTGAGACAAGATTCAGAGACACAAAATCGTGTTTGAGAGAGGAGACATGGACAGAGACAATGTGTCCAAAGACACTGAATTAGTGTATTTTGTGTCTATCCTAACAGGAAGGACACGGACACACTAACAAGTGACACAACTTATTTTTCATTTTTTTCATTATTTTTGTTAATTTTTTTATAATTATATTTTTTTATTATTATATTTTTCATCTCAAATTTTTTGTAGGGCTGCACATGGATCGGATAATATCCGCATATCCGTAGTAATTATCCGCATCCAATCCGAATTTTGCGGATATTATCCGATCCACACTATGGTAGGATATAAATAGCATAATTTAAGAAAGTAAACCCTAATATGATATAAATTTTAGTGTGTTGTTTTATGAATTTTATGATATCTTGTTTTTAATTTTTTATGTTATACTTCAATTTAGAATAATTAAACTTAAATCTTTGTTATTATTTTTTTTTTATTATTCAAGAGAACTTTTATTGATAATATTTTAGGAGTAAATAGGCTTAAGCTGTTAAACAGGTGAAAAATGAATTTTATGGATATTTTTGTAAAAATAGCCAAATAGAATCTTAAAATAGTTATTTTTTTAATTATGCGGATATACCCGATATCTGATTCAATCCGATGCGGATCGGATATGGCCTGAAAAAAATACGGATATCGTATCTAATCCGATCCGATAAGTGTAATGCAGATCGGATAGAATTTTAGGTTATATCCGATTCGATCCGATTCGTGTACAGATCTAATTTTTTGAATGAAAAAAAAGAGAATAAATTAGATTTTCATAATTTATTTTAATTTATCACCAAATAAAATATAAAAACATAAAATTTTATGTCTCTATATCTTATGTCTTTTTCTCAATATCTTATCTTATCTTGTTTTTAAAAAACAAACGTAATTTTAATGTTATTGCTAATTATTTGATTTCAACTTAAAAATTTATTATTTTGTAAATTTTTAATAATAAATTATAGATGTTGTGAAACTTTGAAGCTAGTTTAGAAATTATTAAGTTTGAATATCTAAAATTATACATTAAA
>NC_029787.2:22228329-22234682 GCF_000816755.2 Arachis ipaensis
GAAATAGTTTAGAAATGATTGAGTTTGAATATATGAAATTATACATTGATTTTTTAATAATTTTATTATATATTTAATTAAATCGGTTTAATCACAGTTTAATTTTAATTGGACCATTGAATTACTAAATCAATCACTAGATCAGATCAATGACCAATTCGATTCTTGCAACCTTTGGAAAAAAAAAAACCCTAAAACCTACCCTCTTCCTCTTCGAGCCCCCATGAAGAAGGAGAAGGACCTCTGATGCTCTGACTCTCACACTCCCAAAAAAGCACTGGCCGCCGCCACCGCCGGGCTACTCTGCTTGTCTCGTGAGTTGCGACTCTCGCATCGGCCCCTCTGCGTCTCCTTCACGGCTTCACTGGCTCGTCGCCTCCTCTGCCTGACTTCGTCTCTCGTCGTAGTCGTCGTCTCGTCCTCGTCCGGCGTAGCTCACCGTCGCTTCTTCCTTCCCGCCGTGCTTGGTCTCCCACTTCTCAGGTATGTTTTTTAATTTTTTTATTTATTCAGTTATTAATTTATTGTCTTGTTGGGTTATAATTTGATTAACTGAACCACTGAAGAACTGACTAATGATGTTGATTAACTGAATTTGTTGAATCTTAATTGTTGTTGATTATATTTGGTTGATTATAATTTGTTGATTAACGTTGTAATGCCGAAAATTTTTGCTTGTGATTATAAATTTGCCTCTTTTAAAAAAATATCCCCAAATCTGTCTTTATTTTGATGTCTGATATTGAAATGATCAAATCTGTGGTGGATTTGAATGCTGCGGTAGCCATTGTATACAGTGTTTTGGAGAGGCTAGGATTCAGTGTTTGAAAATTTTGAATTTGAAAATTAGAAACAGATGAAGATGAAGATGAAGATGAGTAGTTGAATTCATTGCATATGGAAGGAAGATTCAGTAATTTTGTGTGATGGGAATATAGGGGGATTTAGAGTTGAATTTGTGTTATTATTGAGTTGAATTTTAAACTTGTTATTGATTATATTTGGTTGATTATAATTTGTTGATTCCTGGCAGATTATTCAATTTTTTATTTTATAGTGTAATATATTGTTCATTGTTGTTCTATGTTGTTGCTGTATATATGTTGACTATTTTATATTTTATTTATATAGGACTGGATTAATTGGTTCAACCTGTGACTCACTGGTTGAACCAATAATCCAGTGATTCAGTAGTTTGATCGGTTTGATTACCAATTCGATTCTGACAACTATGATTGGCTCGAATTGAAATTGGAATTTAGCCATTCCACACTTTGCTTTAGCGGATTCATACCTATCTTCGTTTCAATTTGATTGCTTCTTTTTCCCCAGAAAACCCGTGAGCGTGTTCCGTTATTATTCTCGCTCAGTTCGAAACCCCAATTTCTTTTCTCTTGCCATGGAACCTGGAAGATTTGATCCAACTTACTCTGCAGAGTTATTGAAGTACTTTCCCTTCAACCTGCGTCGTGCTTCTTTTTTTTTTCTTCAATTTATTTTATTTTTTGGAACCCAGTTTGATTCTGATTTTTATGTTGAACAGGCATATGGATAAGCAGAATGAGATCCTTATGGAAGCCTATAGATCAATGCTCCATGAATCGCAAAAACTTCAGGTTCTTTGCTTAGCACTAACCCTGAATTTTCCTGTCTCTAAATGTAATTTGTGCTTTTTTACTATTTTAGCTATTCTCTTTGACAAGGAAATTACATTCTTCATTTAGATAGTCCTAGTTTGATGCATTTTTCAGTAACAAATAACAAATGTGATGTTTGTAAGAGAGAAAGTACTTTTTGGTTTCTATTGGGATTGTGATACTGATTTCTGGTGGCATGTATCAATGAATTTCCGAATAATGATTTATTTTTCTGTGAGACATGTTTGTATTAATTCATCAACATTAATTCAAGTTCTAATTAATAGGTCGAAGAAGAAATGCTTATGCACAAGCTCTATGAAGTTATGTCAGCTCATGGTCTAACTAAAAAGGTATCTTGATCAACTCATCTCATCTCGTTTACAGTGTAGGGTTAGGGTTTGATCATTGGAATCCCATAAGGACCTAACTTCGATTCTCACCGCTGCCATAAAAATCATTTTGATAGATTATCTATAAGTACATAAAAACACTTGTAATATGCTCTAATTCTGGTAGGATGATTGGTGTTATATCTATCCAAATCTTTTAATATCAGGAAATTAATCCTGCATAGTTTTTTTTTTTTTCGATTACTGAGTTCGTCCAAAAGATTTAATTAGTAATTGTACATTCTTCAATGTGGATAATCTCACTAAAAGATACATTTTTCTGTTTGATTTGTGGCCCATAAAATGAATGAGCATGAATTAACATACAGATTATAGTAGTTGTAATCTAGAATTTCCCTCCTGTTTCATTGGAGGTGCATTCCATATGTATTATATATTTAGCTTCAAATATGTTTATTTCTTTATGTATACTTGTGTGCAGAGTGATGGCAATTCCAATGCTGTTGATAATGTTGGAGCTTTAACTGAAAATAACAATAACGAAGCTGTTACACACCCCAGCAGTATAGAAACTCGAGGGCAACAAAGGGAAATCACTCCTTTTCGATACACTTATAGGAGGAGATAAGAGAAAATAACAGAATGGGTGAGAGGAATTGGCTTTATTCATTCCCTTACTTCAATACATATTTCACTGGTCTGGAGAATTTCATACTAAAATCTCCTGCACTAGTGACTTCCTTCTTTCTATTTCTAATTCTAATCCATCTTAGTTCAATTCTTCTATCTTCTGTACTATTATTTTGTACGGGAGATCTTATAGAAGCCCATGACAAACAGTGAGGACATAGTTTAGAATTTAGATTCATTCACTCGTTAATTTGGAACAAATTAGCGGGAATGAAATAGATCTTTCTTTACTCTATATATCCTTTGCTTTGTTTTAATTTATTTTTTATCATAGCTTACTCTTTGTAAATGAATGCATTTTCTTGGCAATACAAAAGTTATGAAAAAATTTTCACTGCAATGTACATGACAACATGATCTTTGCCTTTTTAGCTGGATCGATGAAGCTATGATACTACTCTTAGTTTGATGATGTTGAAATTGCACTCAGTTTCGAGTTTGTTAATTAAGTAGATAAAAGATATTAAATTAGTAATAAAACTATAAAAGATATTACATCATTTTACATCATAGAATGTAAAGGAGATTAAGCACAAGTTTCTTGTGGCACAGGCAAATAAAATTCTGTCAATACCAGTCATTGTTATGTTGATCAAATCAAAAGGCTTGCGTTATGAAATTTATCGCTAACAATTCGGCCAACTACTATAAAATTTATAAACACATTTTTTACATATGTGATTGGTTCAACTAGATTAAATCATATAGATTTTAATGTCATATTAACAATTAAATTAATTTTTAATTTATTCCCAAAAACTAACTCACCAAATGAAAAATATCTTTCACTCATAAATTTTCTAAAAATAATACTTTTAAACGAGGTGTCACTTATAATACACCAGAGTCAGAGATTATTTTAAAAAATCAAGTACAGCTAAATTTTTTACATGACTTCATATTGCTTAAAGTGGAAATAGCAGTTTATAACAATAGCAGTAATATGAACCGACCTTGTGCAGAAATTAAAGAGCTTTTCGTTTTCATAGTGCAAGCTTGTCAATTCAATGGAAATTTGGAATCAAAATTGTTTCAAACGTGTTGATGTTGAGTGGCTGCATGCATCTGGCACTATCCTATACATAAATGATAAATGGACTTATTTATTTATTTATTTGTTAAAAAAAGAAGAAGAATAAAAAAGATTACAGCACTTCAATTAATATACTCTGGTATGCTTGTTGCACTTATAGATTTTATTGTGGTCCCTTCCTTTTCCAATATCCTACTATTTTTACAGCATTTTCGGTATTGTTTTATCCCCTGGCTTGTATAAATTAAAATGGGAATGGAATTGGATTCTGGTATCACTTTTGCTTTTTCTCCTGCTCTTGTTTGGTAGCTTAGGATCCTGGAATTGGGAATTATTTCCTTAAGTATAAACTTCAAAGTGGCATTAATAGGCTCTGACTTGTGTATGTGTTTCACAAGGGTATGTGTTTCATAAGATTGTTCTCTCTTTTCTCTAATGTCCTTATTATTAATAATTTTTTTCAACTTCAGTTACACGTAATCCTTTCCTATAGTCAAATTATTTTCTTAATCATTAATATAAATTATTGCACGGAAAAAAAAATAACAAAATAGTGTTTCGTAGCGTTGCGTTTGAAAAAGATGAATGAGACTGAGAAATAAAAACTATAGAGACTAAAATATAAAGATTAAATTAAGTTTTTATATTCTGTTGGATTAAATTATGTCTTGTGCTACTCATGCAATTTGACCCATTAATACAGGTAATCGTGTATGATGAGATTGTAGATAGGAGTTATTACCGTTTTAATATGTAAAGACAAATTATAACAACCTCCATTAAAGGGCCTTAACATAGAAGGATAAACTAAAAGCCTAAAACATTTGTATAACATACATATTCTTTATGAATCTTAATTTAGAAACATATTAACTTTTTTTCCCAATTAACCACTACTTTGATGTCTACCAAACAAAACTAGATATCACAGGGTTTACAATATCTAGTAAGATTAAATCCCTAAGAATCTGTAACTGGCATGTACCAAATAAATTTATAGTAGATAGAAATAAACATCCCTATATGTAAATTTTTTTGGCAAGACCCTGTGGGATATAGATTGGTAGTAGCTATAGGGGTAAAGGGTAATATGTGGTTTGTTCTAAAATTATTAATGAGGTTTGTTCATAGGAATAAGATACACCAAAAATGTAACACAGGATTTGTTAGCATTAATCAAATATGTATGTGTTAGACTGTTAGTTATTTCTATATATAAAAGTAAGATGTTTACAAATACTCATTTTTTTTTTCTAAAGCTTAAAAAAAAGTAAGAGTTTGGAATGATAGTATGAACTATTTCTAAGTTCAACTAAAAAGTCTTTAGGTAATCTCAACAATTTTTTTTTTATTTTAAATTCTAAAATCTTCACAAAAAAGTTAACAAAATAATTTTATAATAAAAACGAATTAATATTAATTATTTAAATGTTAAGTGTCTATATTTCTTCTTTTAAAGACTTATAAATAATCAAGTAAGTGCTATAAAAAATACAAAATAGAATTAAAAAATAGATACAATTGGAGATTATGTGTAAGTTAATATATAAATCCTCAAAGAATTACTTTACAAGTCATTTTTTCCTCTGTAACCCAACCCACTTAATGTTTCAAAATAAAAGTAATTCATATGTCTAAATTTATTTACCAATACATAAGAGAATATTTAGAAAATAATTAAATCAGTTTTTGGTTTTTGTTTTTGATTTATAGTTATAGATTATGTTTACTCAATTAGAAGTACCAAAATAAAAATTATAGATAGATTTAATGTGAAATTATTATCTCAATCAAATATACCTTGTAAGGTAACGTTTAGTTTGAGGTACTGAGACAGAAACTGAGAGACTGAGACTTAATATCATGTTTGTTGGTTCAGAGATTGGTACTAAAATTTCTATTTCTATCCTTAAATTTTAGTATTTCAATACCTCCGAAAAGTAGGGACACAGGGAATTAAAATTTTTAGATATGGGGACTGAAATTTTAATAACATTTTATACTAAAAATATCCTTATTTCAATTAATTAATTCTAATTTTATCCTTTGTACAAATTAAATTAGAGTTTCATTCTTGTTTCAATTTCTATCTCCTATTTTGCACCAAACAGAATACTGAAATTTATTTTAATCTCTGTCTCTTAGTCTCAGTCTTTCCGTCTCTGTCTCTCCACCAAACGCTACCTAAAAGAACCTAAAATTAATTTCTTTAGACTGATTATCCCACACCACATTCCGCATGTATGTCAACATCAAGGGTGTTTGCAATGCGATTTAGATCGATTTTAAATTAAAATTCATTTAATTTGAACATTAATTTTATTTGTAATGCGATTTAGATTGGATAATTTTTTTAAAAAATTTGATCCAATCCGATCCAATTTCAAGCAATTTAAATTAGATTGAATTTACAATTTTATAAATTAAAAAAATTAAACATATATAACAAATCTCAACATCAAATTTTAAATAACCAATAATAAAATAATAAGTCTCGACAAAAATAAAATTAAATAAATAAATCTTATTTTAAATATAAAATATTTAATAAATAATATAATACATAAATAATATAAAAATATGTAATAAATAAAATATATTATAAGTATAATAATAAAATAATAAATGATGAGATTTGGA
>NC_029787.2:22235045-22261199 GCF_000816755.2 Arachis ipaensis
AATATTATAGCACTATTGGTATGAAAATGAATTTTTTTTACTACTAGTGGGTTCGACCATAAAAGCAATGTTTTGACTACAAAAACAGAAATGACCAAGTCGAAGTCAAAGAATGGTATAAAATGGAAAAGATATAGTTGTTACCTTTCTTTGATCATATCAAGACTTGTTAATTGACTTTCAAATTGAGTGAAAGACATAGGTGCGAAATTTAAGGAGTAAATTGTACAAACGTAAAAATTAAAGACTAAAGAAGACGCAAAGCAATTTAAAACTTTAAATCAAAACATTAGATTATCATATAAATTTATAAAAAATTTTATCTTCGCAACGCAACAAAAAACATGAAATATAAGTGCAGGTGAATATTAGAAATCAATCTTTAATTCGTTTTCTTTTGCCTATTTGATTTATCGTTGTGCATTTTCTTTGAATTTTGTTTTGTTGTTATTGCTTAAATCAATATTTCGCAGTTTTATTTTTTCTATTTGATTATTTATTTCTTAGTCAGTTATCACAAGTTTAGCACTTTTAAACCTTGACATAAAATTGCTTTAACATTAATTAAGTCATTTTTAGGTTGAGTTCACATTTTTTTAGAAGAATCATATTTGTTTTTAATATTTGAGATTTTGATATAAATTCGTTTTAAAGTTAACTAAAAAAGGAGTGAAACAAATATATTATACGGTTTGAATTGGATTGAATCAATTTTAAAAAATAGATATAAAATGTGATTCAATCCATGTGATTTATAAAAAATAAAATTCAATTAAATCTAAATTAATGTGATTTTAATCAGTTTTTATTTGAATTTTAATTAAATAAATGATTTAATTTGAATTTGAACACCATAGTCAATATGTCATTAATTTATTGAGCCTCTAAACTAACCAATCAACTAATGAAGAACGTAACCGCGTGAAATTATGTGTCGATCTTTGGGATTGGGGTGGTGATGAATCATAAACGTGTGCAATAACGAAATCAAAGACACTAAGACAGTAACTTTCACTTGTATGTAGAGGGTTTTTCCCCATGGAATTGAGCACCACTACTCCTTGACATTAACAATAAAAAAGGATTTTAAAATTCTACTGTGTTGTTAAATTGAAGTTGCTCATGCTCTTCTAAGTTCTAATTTAATGCCTAAAATGTAGGGGTTCTTTTGTAGGTTATGAAAAATTTTAAAATTCTAAATTCCTTTATTGGAGTGCTTAAACTTATTCCTTTATCACCGCTGGTTATGACTTACGAAGCTCACATAATTATATATCTATTATATTTTAATGACAAACTCTTTCATTTATATTTGCAAAATAGCCAAACATTTTATTAATAAATTTACAAACCATTCTTTCATTTAACTTAACAACTTAGCATGTGATTGTATAAGTATATTATTGCATTTTATTCCATTTACGCACAATATTTTCACCCGATCTACCTAGGATACTGATACTACTCTGCTGTTTTGTATTTTGTTTTGTTCTCTATTTTGTCGGCAATCATCATTAATTTTGTGTCTACGTGTAATTGTAATAATGATCTTGCTGGCTACACATCTTGATGCGGTGAAGCTTGTTTTCTTCTGCTCATTTCAGTGGTTCTTACTCTCAATTAATTACCTAATTATTATTCTATAAGGGAGCGAATCCCTTTATAATTGTAAATTTAAATTTAAAAATTTAATTATAAATTTGGTATAATTATACCAGTACTACTAATAAGAATGCTTTCTCATCATGAAATTAAGATGTGTACTGATTACTGAACACGTGACAGATACTCTTGAGAACACCTGTTTGACTTATTAAATGAACGAAAAGATGATTTACTCCATTTGATTAAAATATTTTCAATCTCTGTATTGTCATGCGTGTTTTGTAAAGCTTCTTTTGGTTTCTATTTCGAGCTGAAAACAGAGAGAGAAAAATGTTTGTAAAGAATGACAGGAATCAACCAGTCCAAAATGAGGGACACAGTAATAGATAGGGAGAGAAATTTTTATTGGTAAAAAATGGTATAAGATGAAGGTAGATGGTGATTTTCTGTGAGAGTATTTTTATCAAATAATATACAGAGAGAAATTTTTATATCTCTAAAGTCTCTTTCTCTGCCTCCATCCTTTTGTTTTCATATTTCTGTCCCAGAGATAAGCAATATCTGTACGAAGCCTAAATGACGATTTTTCTTATCTCTTAATTTTGGATTCTGCCCTTGAGATTCAATTTTGGATTCTGTCCTAAAATATTCATTCTTTTTAATCCAAGCTACTTTACGTAAACACATGCAAGCAACCTTAAAAAAAAAGGTTATAAACTTGGCTTGATGTAGTGACTTAGTTCACAAGTTTATTTAAATAGGTATCGAAAATTCAAATTCTACTTTACACATGAAATTATCTTTTAACCAACGGTAAATTCTTAGAGTTTTGATCTGCAATAAATTAATCCTTGATCTCTTGAATTGGAAGATTTTGGTGAGAAAAAAGAGTAAGGCAAATGAAGTAGACATATTGCTATTCCTACAACAAATTGGACACATGTTCTCTTCATAGTTCATACTAATAAGAATGTTAAAGTGTATGATACTAGGCATCAAATTTGAAGCAGGAGTTGCTTTGATGGAACTGTATTTTACTTGCTCTAATGTTTACCACCTGCAATTTGCAAACAATATGAAGCCAAAAGTGTTAATTTGATATCGATTCTTCAGGATATTGAGTCTGTTATCATCCATAAAGATAACATGGTCAAAGGAAACAAATTAAGAGGAAGAGTTGAGAGAACGAAATCAAGAAAACCCATCGAGTAATAGCTTAAAAAGCACTCTTAAACTTTTTACTGATCCACGTTAGGTACGGGAACAACCACCCTAATTTAAATCCCAGTTACTTTTCATGGTCTCTAGAGGGGGTCAAAAGTGGGATCCAACTTCGGAATTTCACATTGGAGATGGTCTTAAAAACACAATTTCATCACTTCCCCTTGTAACTACATTGATTTAATTCTAGAACCCAGATGCATGCCAAGACCCTAACAACACGACCGCATCTCCTGAACTACCTAGAAAGGAGAAGCTATTTGTTCTTTGCTTTGACCTATTAAAGGTCATGAGATCCTACCTTTATAAGAGAAACCTAATATCAACAATCAGATGTATCTTATGAAAGCTACATAAAAACATGTCACTTGGCTTCTTCTGATCCCTTCAGATAGGGTGATTCACCATCACCACTGTTATGAGCAGCAGCCGAATTGCCCTGGCCATCTCCACCTGCTGTCCCAGCTTCCAGGGCATCTTGCTTGCTTCCACCACGTGCATCATTTGGACCTGCAGTTGAAGGTTGACCACCACTGCTGCCACCTCCAAGACCAGCCTCGCCATGCAGTGGATGCATGCCATTATTTATCCCTCCAGGTCTCAGTCCCATTTGGCCCTGGATGGCCTGCTGGTGCAAATGCTGCTGCTGCGGATCCTGCATTTGATGTGGGTTACCATATTGCATTGGCATCTTTTGAGCAAAGAACCCTTGTTGCTGAGCCATCGCTGCAGCCTGAGGGTGTTGCATATAGTATCCTCCTGGTTGCATCATAGGGTGTGGGGGCATCTGCAAGCATTGGATAAAAGGAGGCAATCAGGACGTGGTTAAGAGCAAATGATAGAATTCGAGAAACCAGTGATGATTGAATTTTCACCTGTGCAGGCATAGCTGGTGTTTGTGGCTGGGCATCAGCAATTGCAGCTAAATACATTAAATTCTTTTGAAGCTGAGCTTGGTACCTAGAACATCAAAGCATCCAACAACCATTATATAAAACCTTGCCATAAGTTATTTAAGACAAAGAAAGAATGCGATAATTACCAGCCATGCAGAAAGATTAAGAGAGGCTTGGTAAGGATAAAGAATTAAGAGAGTAATGTCCATTGCTATACGTAGAATAGAATTCCTCTCTAAACTATCCTTCTGCCAGGATTGAAATGACAACTGATAACAACTGACATGAGTGAATTTAGATACTGAAACAGGAAAGTGTAAACTTAAAGGGGAAAAACTTCTCAATCTCACCAAGTATAAAGTATTTTTCTATAGAAAACTTTGGAATAACACAACCAAAGTCACATTAGATCATTCTTTATCCATGACTAATACAGATATGCAAACTGCCAAGGACTCAAGGCTCAGAATATATAATATGACAAATCTATTCAAAGCACTATAAAAATTGAGAGAAGACTTACTGGGCACATTCAGCAAGTTTTCCAAGATTTTGATTGTCCAAAATTGCCAGAATCAGCTTCTTGTTGTCATCAAGATACTGTGTTGTGTAAGAACAAACAGGGTATAGAAAAAAAATTAAGAATTCTTGCTGCCTATTGGATAAAACTTAACATGTATATAATGGTTAGTAAACTCATCACAACAAGCAAATACAACGAAAATTAAGGTGAATTGTCAAAATTGACCCCAAAGACAAAGGGTAAAATGAATATTTCTTTGACAATTGAAAAAATTTCAAGCACATTAGTATCGTTTACAACCTAGCTTACATATCAATTCATTAACTTCAAACTCTCTAACAACTCTTATCTACATAATCAGCTTTCCACCAAACATATCATGGACCAATCAATTTATTAACTTCAACCCTCTAACAAGTAACTGATCTTTCTACGGAAAGGCAAAAATAACATTTCATATAGGCAATCCAGAATTTGAGAACCGCTACAGATATCAAAATTAAGAACTTTAGATTATCAGTTTGCAAACCCTATTCAGAGTGAGAGCGTACCTTCTGAATCTGCTCAGTGGTAATGTTTGCAGGTGGGAAGGAAGGCATCATCGGCATCATTGGGGGTGTCTGCTGCATCTTCTCAAAGTAATAACGCCCAAAAAACACCCTAAAAATAAATCAACGGTTAAGAACCCTAAACACAAAGCCGTTGTCAGAAAAGACGATAACTTTGAGAGAAATTAGCAGCGGCGGATCACGTGAGCAGAGGAGAATCGGAACGGCAGAAGCTACGGTGGAGCACGGTTGGCAACGAAAAAAACCGAAAAATTCAAAATAAAACCGAAAAAAATAAACAAAGTCAGTAACTCAATTCAACCAATTTTACACCAATTTCACTGCAATTTAACAAGAAATGAACAAAGCCAGTAACTCTATTCAACCAATTTCACATCAATTTTAACAAGAAATAAACAAAGTCCGTAACTCAATTTGTCATTTCCACTAAATAAACAGTAAGTATCCCATCTCATGAACAGAATAATAATTAGGGTTTAAACAGAACAATAATTAGGGTTTCTAAAATTTAATTACTTGCAATGGAGGAGGTGGACGGCGGCGGCGACAAGAGCTCGGCGGCGTGAAGGTGCTGAGTAGCAGCGGCGAGAAGGAGCAGTCGGCGGCGGCAACAAGATCGGCGACGTGAAGGAGCAGTCGCGGAGCAGGGGGCGGCGATGATGGGAAACGGAGACTGATGGAGGCGGCGACGATGACGCAACGACGATGATGCGGCGACGTTGACGCGGAGACGAAGAGGCTGAGAAGGCTGCTGGAAGACCTGCTGGAGGCGGTGACGAGTAGGAAAAGGAGACGCGATCTCGCGGTTGTGAAGATGGCGGAGCTCGCGGCTGTGTTGTTGTGAGGGTGGCGGTGACCGGTGACTTGACAGTATATATCAGTATATGTGGGTGAGGAAGTGAGAGAGTTTGAATTGTGAAGGAATAACGACAGAGAGAGAGAGTGAGAAATTAGGGTTTCAGGTTTCAAAATATATATATGAGGATATTTTAACAATTTTACACTAATGGTTATTAACTTATTATACGGATATTTACTGGATAGAAAGGTCCTCCACTCCGTTTATTAAACGGCTACCTGTTAATGTTTCTGAAATTTAAGGCAAGGTAAATAAATAATTAATAATAAATAAAATGGGGGATAGATAGATAAATACAAGGAATATGTTTAGGTACTTGTTTGTTTGTGGTGACACAAAACTACTTTACCAAAGCAAAGATTTGGTGTGAGTTGGGTACAAAGCTCAAATCAAGTACTAGTGGATGTGGATATTTGTAAATGAGACCCCATGTTTTGCTCTTTTATTGTCTCAGTTTGACTTTGACGGTTGCTTCATTTTTTGTTGTACTGTAGAACGCACCAACGAAATTCTTGAATCTCAAATTCTCAATCTTAATTTCATCAAAGGTTAACACATTGTTTGAGTGAATGGAATATAGAAAAAAAAAATGAATGAATAAAAAAGAAAAATAGAGTGAAAGAAAAAAAAATAATGTAGGACCTATTAAAAATTTTTCTTCTCAAAAATGAGAAAAAAAATGTGTAAACAAAAAGGTGATAGATTTTTTTATTCAAAAATGAGATAAAAATAGTAGTAATTTTTTTATTCCAGCACTATAAATACTCTTTTTTTTACGTTTTATAATACATGATAGAATTTTTTTTTCTGTAACTACTAGTATGGAATTTTATGTCTTAATATAAACAATTATTGGTTAGTCACCAGAAAAAAAAAAACAATTATTGGTTAACAAAATTGATCTCTTATTTATTATTAATTTGAATGTTAAATCTCTCCTATAAACAAAAGAATCATTAATAGGATTTTGCATGTTCTTATAAACATGATATCCCTCTTTTCTTTCTAGTCTTGCATGCTCACTCATATGAGATTGTTACTATTTTTAGTTATTTAACTTTATAGTTATTTGTTCACTAATAAAACTTGATTGTTTGGGATCCAATGCTTAAACTATTAGGAGAAGATTAATAAATGACTTTGGTGGCTTCTTAAATATATTATTTTATATCGTAGCTAGTTAACCTAAACAATTTTGCAAATTCTAATTCTTTTATTTCAAATTCAATTATCAATATTTAAAATTTTTACTAAGCAATCTATTAATTAAATAACTTACTGAACTGAAGAAATATACATTGAAAATTAGATTGTTTCAAAATTTACTTCACATATAATTATCTATGATTTTTGTTCCCTAAAGCATTAATGTCAAACATATCTTAAAATACCAAAATCTTTAATATATACTTTTGAAGTTTAACCTTTATCAAAATAAAATGTGACTAATAATTTAAAAATATAATTATTTAATAAATTATATTTTGCTTTTACTTGATCCCTCGAATAAATTTCTAATTCAACTACCGTTTGTAGTCCATAAATTGAGAATCAAATTCAATTTATTTAAGACTAGTTTAAGCTTGCTAACAGGAGTAAGCTTATTCGTCAACATGGGGAGCTTATTGATTATTGAATGCGATATACTCTGCTAATCTTGGACAAACTCCTCATCATAAATTTTAAATGCATATATACTAATTAATTTTGGTCTCTACTATTAAGGTAAACTATAAAAATCCCACCGATTTTTTAAGCCACTAACAAAAATACCATACTTTTATGATGTTATCTATATATATTTCAAAAAGTATTTTAAAGATTAAATTTTGTTACATTTTGCAAGCATGATTAAAAGCATAAACCATTTTGGTCTATTTTTTTATGTACTTCATAAATAGTTATCAAAATATTCTTACACAATTTTGAATTATATACACGAGGGCTTTGTTAAATACAAAACTTGGAGTTATTACTTATTTTTGTCGGCCTAACAGACAAACTAATGTTAAAAAAATGGCCATCCAGGTATAAAAATCAAGAATTTTGATACTAGACAGAAAGCCATTCCATGATGTACATAACTTGAATCAATTCGTTCTCAAACCTATTGCAAAGACACAATGACAAAACAACAACAATTAATCCATTTCTTACCGCAACAAAGAATGACGACTTGTTTCTCATACAGGTTTTACTTGCTCATTTCGTTGACTTTGACAGCCTGGGAGATCTTCTAACTGGACAAGAACTGGTTTCTTTGAGTGATGTGAGATTTTTTTTCGAATATTTTCTAGTGTGACTAACATGTTCCTCCTTGCAGTCACCCGATGATTGTGTTACTCTGATTTTCGCTGTCGAAACTGGAGATCCAACCATGCTTTTCCCAGAATGAACTTTACATGGATTCCAGTCAAACACACCTGTCAAAGATTGATCGTTGTTTGGATTTACAACTTGGCTTATCGGTGCAGCTACTAAGACTCCATTTTCACCATCATCCATCGTGTCAACAAGTGACTGAGACGATTTAAGACTCACAATATTGTCATTGCGTTCACCCTCCACAGTTTTCTTGCTATTACTGCATTCCACACTATTTTTTGATACGGATTGCTTTAAAACATTGACAATTGAATTCTCTGGTTCATTGCAGATATTCGTTTTTGCTTTGAGAATTCCATCATTGGACGATGAAAAATCATATCTCTCTGCCGAACGATGATCACGAATGGAAAATGGGATAGGATCAATAGCCCTCTTGTGTAAAGAAGCATTTGGCTCACAAAATCCAGTATGCCCATCGACACATTTAGCTCTAAAACTATGAGCAGTGTACTTTTGCCAATCGTCTGGAAATCCCAACAAGAAGTCTTCACATACCTGTTTAAAGAGATTTAGCAGCAAACACTATCATTAAGACAATGGATATCTGGTTCATTAGGAGAATTCTAATCCTAGCAATTGACTATGGAGTTAGGTAGAGCATCTTATATACTTTTTGAATTTGAGTATAATTTTATAAAGTAACCAACTATCTCGAACCAACTCTAAGTAATGCTCTGCTGTTTGGTACTTTCTTTTTGTGTTCTTGAGTTTTGTACTAATAAACAGATTGTCAAATACAATTTAGAATAGACTCTCTTGATTCTTTTTAGGGTAAAGTATATTTTTTGTTCCTAACACTTACGATTTTTTTCAAAAATATCCTTAACGTTTAGTTTCATTCAATTTTGTCCTTAACGTTTCCGATTTGTATCAAAATTACCCCTGGACGTTAATTCCTTGTAAAACTTTAGGGACAAAATTGAAATATTTCAGGGGTAGTTTTGACACAAATTAAAAACGTCAATGAAAAAATTGAATGAATCGAAAATGTTAAAGACAAAATTGAATGAAATTGAACATTAATGGTATTTTTGAAAAAAACCGCAAACGTTAAGGACAAAAAATATTACTTTACTCTTCTTTTTATATATCTGCTTGTGCCATCAACTTGGAAGGTTGATAGTCAAAGCATGAATTGGTTTTCTACACTAGACTAGACTAATTTGTTGTTGTTGCTCTTGGTGCACAAGTTGCATTTGCACGAGTGAAGTGATTAAGTTCACCTATGGTAATCAGAAACCGAATAAGATAGGAATATGAATATGGACATAGTACCTCACGTGGGAAGCCATTCTGAAACGAGCGAGAGCTGTTAATGAAACTACTTAAGTGAAGAGTGACTCCGTCTTCAGTCTCCAAGACATTCGCCTCGTGCCTCTTTGCAATCACTGTCGATAAGAACATTCTCTCTCTCCTGCAGGATAGACAAGAACAAGGGAAATGTAGTGTAATGAAACATAAGTTCAAAACAAACTTAGAAGAATCAAATGAAAAAATAAGATTAATTGGTTGATTCTTACTGGCCATAAGCAATGCCACCAACCGCTAAACCCTGGAGTGGAAGGCAAGGCTTGGCAAGCCACCAATCGGACATGAAAACCTGTGCAGAAGAGAAGAGAAGAGTTTATTTTGTACTACTGATATTGGAATTTGATGGAACAGAAGAGAAAGGGGATAATATACTTCACATACATATTTTAAGGGGGGGAGGTGATGCTTGTGACTGGAGAGAGGAGTTCCAGACATTAAGTGAGTGATCGCACAGTGAGGTGACAACAGATCTATTTCAAATTCTAGAGCACCCACTATGGTAGGGGTGGAAACAGACCAAGTACTTTCGGCCAGAAGACTGTTTAGAGATCCTACAAGAAAAATTAAGCATGTTGAATGTTTTATCAGGAGAGGAAAAACAATATTCCTGCACCAAGATGAAATTACTACATAAGAAACAAGAAATCTATATGAATCAACCAACCTCCTTGAAGGTTGAAAATGTACGGCCTTCTACAGCTGTTAATAGCCTGATGAGGCAGCACAAATGAACATAGAGGCAAGCATCTAACTAACAAAAAGAGAGAAAGTGACAAGCTACAATCTAAATGAAGAGTTTAGCTACTGGTGATCTGGGGGACAGGAAAAACGGCAGCACTGAGTGTTGTAGGATTCCAAAGATTCAAATAGGAAATAATATAAAGTAATTAGTATAGTAAAAATATTGGGAAAAAGGGAATTTATCACATATGCAGCAAACAATTAAATATTTTAAGAACCACACTGCAATATAGTATATAGACTCAACACTTTGAATCTAAGCAAAATAATATTGAAAACAAACTTGCAAGACAATTTATATTAAAAAGAAGAAAAGAAAATGAAGTCTGGAACAAGGAAAAATTAATACAGAGTATAAAAACAAAAGGAAGCAATGAGAGTTTATAAAAACAGGACGTTATGAAAGAAGACCAATGCTTCACTAAAACTAAAGAAAGCATCATTTGAAGATATAAAAGTAATTCCAGTCATAAACCAAAAATAGAAAACAAAAGAACAAACAAATCCGTGAAATCAATACTAAAGACACAAACTAATAACAGAAACAGTTACAAAACGCAGAAATGAATGCGATAAAGCATAAATCAATTCCTTTATATCAAAACAATGGCCTAGACAGTAGATACTAATTTACATCATGTTGAAAGAAAATTAGAACAAATTAGAACACCAAATTAAATAATTAAAAAACAGCAACCACAAAACTTAGATGAACCAGTCCCACAAATTATCATTACTTCCTTTTGTTTTTATACTCTATATTAACTTTTTCTTTGTTCCAGACTTGATTTCCTTTTCTTCTTTTTAATATAAATTGCCTTCCAAGCTTGTTTTCAATCTTATTTTGCTTAGGTTCAAAATGTTGTGTCAATGTACTATATTGCAATATAGTTCTTAAACATTCAATTGTTCTGCTGCATTATGTGATAAATTCCCTTTTCCCCAATACTTACTAGACTAATTACTTTATATTATTTCCTATTTTGAATCTTTGGAATCCTAAGCTGCATCACTATTACAGAATCCATAACTCAAACCCTAAACAATAGAGAATAGAATAACAAAATAATAGAGATCAGAATCAATAATCAGTAACTAAAAAATAGAGAACAGAATTTGTAAATCAGTGATTAATCAAGAAAAAAAAATCAGTAAATCAGACATTCCAAAGCTCAAACTGAATCATCAAACATCCCTCAAAACTCAAACAGAAAACAGAATCTTCAAACATCCCTGCCACAAACAGCAAAATAAAAGAAAAATAAACAAATAGCTTACCAGAGCAGAGAAAGAGAGAGCCTTCGGTCTGCGCAGCTGTGAGGGAGAGAGAAACGCGAGGGAGAGCGACCCAAGGGCGCCGGTGCGAGAGAGAGCGACTTCGATCCGAGACGGAGAGAGAGGGAACGTCCGATTTGTGAAGTATAATTTTTTAAAATTTTTAACACACAAAATCTTCCCTCCTATTTGTAAACCTACACAAAACTCAACCTCTGATTTCTGAACTTTAATTTTTTAAAACATAGATCTGACTTTTTTATTTGTGTTTTAAAATTAAAAAAAAAAATTTAATGTACAAATTAGACCTTCTTCTTTATAATTACCTTTATATTAAATTAAAATACACCACTTCTTTATGAGAGAGAATAATACAATAATAATTTTCATATAAAAAAATTAGCCTTTAAATTCATGCAAATGTATATTAAAAAAAAATCATTCGTAAGGTGGGTGGCATTATAACAAATAAAAAAGGTGAACACTTAATTCTGTCTTTATTTATTTAAAATTAGAACAAGACAATTTTTGTAAAAAAAATACTCAAGCCAGCTCTTATTTGTCTCTAAAATGAGTCATCGTGGCCCCTCTACCATCTTCCTTTATCAAACTTGACAGAAAAATCATCATATCTAACGTGGACGTTTATTTAGATTTAAGTGTCATGTTGGATTAAGAGGAATAAACAAGAGTCGATTTGTCCTCTTGCCTCCTTCAAAAACGACGCATCATCCGCTGAACCAAAACTTAATTTGGATGATTCTTTGCTCCCTCAACTTCTCCTTACTCATTCGTATGCGAAACAACAAAAGACAAATCCTAAAACACCATGATTGGGAGTGGAGAACGTTGTTCGTCCTCGAACCTGTGAATCGGAGGCAATAATTCGATTTGCAGCATGAACTCTAGTGAGAGTGTTGGAGCTTAAAGGAAGAAAAAATAGGTATCTCTAAAGTGCTATTGCGAGTCTCATGCTATTAAAAAAAATGCAATTTAGGAATAGACTCACTAACCTGAACGGCGACAACAGCTATCTCCACTCGACGTCATTTGTGACTCCATCAATTGTGCAGTTAGAAGCGTCGTTTGGGTCCTTCTCAGCGACCTTGTTAGCACCCTTGTTAGCACCACAATCAACTACTCCATCTGGTGTTTCTCTTTTCATGCGAAGAATATTACAAGGATTTGGTTATTTTGTAAATACGGATTAAGGTTTGGGGTTATGTGGGTGAGAGCGATGTTTCATTCTGCCATTCCTCAAAAGCGACGTCGTTTTTGGAGGAGGCATGGGGACAAATCGACCCCTGACCATTTCTCCTAATCCAACATGGCACTTCAGTCTGAATAAACGTCCATATCAACGCCGATAACTGTCATATAAGATTTTTTCCGTCAAGTTTGATTAGGGGAAGCGATGGAGAGGCCGTGATGACTCACTTTAGGGATGAATAGGACTTAGGAGCCAGCGTGGGTGTCTTTTTTGACAAAGATTGCTTTGTCCTAATTTGGAATGGATAGGAAGGGATGGCAAAATTCTCCGAGACGCGGGGATCCCTGCGGGGACTGCCCCGAATGGGATCCGATTGTGGGAAATTTTTCCCGTGGGGATGGGGATGGGGGACAAAATTCCCCCGAAGCAGGAGCGGGGATCCCTGCCCCGTCCCCGCTATTCCCCGAAATTTATAAATTCCTTGAATTATCCTTAATAATTTATTTCTCATATATGTTTTTTAGTCATTTCTCACACACACATATATATAGAAACCCAAAACTCCTAATCTTTATTTGCATAACCCCTCTTCAATTCAGAGATCCCTAAGGCTGTCCATACTCCATCCAACCTCTCTGCAGCCACCCCCTCGTCACCCTTCTCACCGCATCGTCACACCTCACCGTGCCATCACCCTTACTGTGTCGTAATTTCTATTTGCGGTGTTCCTTTTTGTAACTCTGCCGTCGTGTCCATTCTCCTCTCTGTTGTCGCGTCTCCCACCTCGTCCACTGCTTTTTCCTTTGGCTCGTCGTTGCGTCCCCCATTGCGTTATTTTGAAAGAAGTCACCATCGTGTCATTTAGACTTTTTGTATAAAATCTTGCAGTTTTTGTATAAGATAGATACTTGTAGCTCTATTCATATGGAAATTAATAATTAGTTAGAACTATTATGTAGATTGGGGAATGGGGTCCCCGCGGGGAATGGGCCCCGTGGAGAATGGAGATGGGGAGCAATATTCCCCACGGCGGAGAATGGAGCGGGGATGGGGAGCAAATATGAGGGCGGGGATGGGGAGCAGAGAGGCATCCCCGCCCCCGCCCTGCCCCATTGACATCCCTAAATAGGAGCCAGCGTGGGTGTCTTTTTTGACAAAGATTGCTTTGTCCTAATTTGGAATGGATAGGAATCAGGTTAGGTATTCACTCTAAAAAAAATTGGGAGTCATTTTCCTTGTATTTTATCTACTTATATTTTCGTTTACCTGAAACTTAAACACATACCTTAATGTCGCAAACGTCAAGCTTTTCCTTCCAACTTCCAAGCCTCAAATTGACTCACACCAATGTCCAAGCTCAAATTCTACAAGTCCACCAAATCAAGCTTCCAATTACTCAATCTAACGCCATACCATACAATTTGGCACAATGTCAAAACTAGGGCTCATATAAATTGATGAACCAAGAGAAAAAAAGGGATCTTTATCTTTACCCATTGAATTTAATAATAAAAACCACCAAGCACATAAGCTAGAGAACTCCTATAACATCAAAATCACTAAAAATCCTCAATACCCAAGCTCAAAATACAAAACCAGATGTGAATGAAAAGCTGGAGCTAGTATTTTGAGTTACTCACCAAACTAATCAAATAGAATTGAAGAGGAAAAGATAATCTTCGCATGGCCACAAATGACTCATCAATTGGAGTTCCGAAGCAAAAGTTATGATAGATTAAAATGTATGGAGCAAAGGTTTTTTTCTTCTCTTTTCTCTCTTTTCAATCAACATTGCTCTCTCATTCTCTAAGTGAAATAAGCTGAAATTGGTATGTGTGAGGGATTTTATGAGTGTGGACTTAGGCTTTGTACTCAACATGGGCTTGTTTGATATTTTTGGCTCGTTTGACTCAACTTTGGGCCAAAACCTTTAAAATAGGTGTTCGATTTTCTATTTTAAATATTTTTTTCATTATTTCTACATTTTCAATTTTTTTTTTACTTGCACTATCAGACAGATTTAAGCCGGTACAGACAATTTTAATTCCAATACACATTTTTTTCTAAAATTATTATATTTTTGCGCTCAATTCAACTTTTTTTAATTCAAATTTTACCGCTAAATTTCTAAATTGTAGATTCTAATATGTTTACATATCTCAGGCGTTAAAATCCCATTTAACACAGTTTAATTAATCAATTTTCTTAATTTAAATTTTTTGAATTTTAGAATATGAATTTATTAAATACTAACACACAATGCCTATACAAAATATTTGTCATCCCCTTTAATATTTGAAAATAGGCGAGGTCTATGGTCACCTGTATATTTTTGTTGTCAACATTATTGTGAGACAAGTGTCCAAAAAAAGAATATAATTGAAGATATTTTCTATAATTTGAAGCTTTTATACAAGTTATGTTGAGCCCCACAACACGTGATGGTTAGATACTTTAACTAATTAATTTTGTTCATTATGATTAAATTATAGAAATGATACTGGGCTGGTTGAAATGTTTTAGTAATAGCCAATAATTCATCTACAAATTAAATTTTATGTGCCATACATCAGGACCAAAATAACTTTTTTATATTTTATATTTTCAATAATAATAATAATAATAATAATAATAATAATAATAATAATAATAAATAATGAAAAGAAAAAAAATTAAAATTTTAATTTTAGTTTTGTTTCAGGGCTTACCTAGAATTAGGATGGTTTGGTTTGAACATGAGGTCTAGACGTCTTTGAGTGAAATATCCAACGTTTTTTTCTATAAGGATGAAGTCGTCCAAGTTCCTCGTGAGGAGGTAGGGGTGGTACCTACAATGGACTCTGATGGCTAAATTAGCAAAGGTTTTTAGGCAAGTTTTTAGTAGACTGGAGTTCGAAGAATACCTGAGAGTGTCAGGGTATTTATAAGTATAGATGTAGAGTCAATAACTACCTTTGAAGTAGTTCCACCTTCGATGGTGGGTTTGTTGCTCCCTTTTATTAGGGAGGTTGTTGAGATCTCATTTTTAGATGAATAAAAGAAATTGTAGGAGTTAATTGCTGATTCAGATAAGTAGGGCTAGGCTAACGTTACCATGTCCGACCTCTATGAGATTGAGTAGGTGTCGATCCGAATGATATCTGTTGATTGGGTTTTATTCATTTTGGAGCTGGCTTTAGTGGTCAGGATATGAACAACTTTATAATAAGAAGAAAAAGAAAAGAAGAATGTTAGAGAATCATTAGAATTTATTATTTGTTACTATTAATTAGCCATCAATATTTAAAAGTATCGGCCATCAAAATTGAATTGATGGCTAGGTAATTGTCAAAAATAATAAATTTTGATCGCCTAGTCTTCTCTAAAGAAAAAACTCGTAAGAAAGAATTGACATTACAAGAAGACAGAAAAACTAACCGAATATTGAAGCAAAAAATAAGAGAGAATTTCTTTGGACACGGCAAGAGCACCCAAGCACGGATCCAAGAAGAAGATAGAGGAGACATTTGCTCCCACAAACATATTGAAAAAAATGAAAATTATAGATAGATGTTGAGTTTTATGGTAAAAAAATTATAATTATCTTGTTAAATTTGATTTTTTGTATAGAAATTGAAAATAAATAAATAAATTAACTCAATAAAAAATAATAAATAGTTATAGTTAATTTTTAACACTAGTTAAGTAGTAAGTTAATAATTAAATTGAAACTTAATTTTTTAAATATAACTAAAATTATTAGTGTTCTTTTTAAAGTTATTTAAGATCAAAATGCATATTATCTATATTATTAGAGAAATGTTAAAGGACCATTAGAATTTATCATTTTTGGTCATTATTTAGCTATTAATGTTTAAAAATATAGAATAAAGTATATTGTTGAATTACTAGACTAAAGGAACTATACTAAAGAAATTGAGTTGATAGTTAAGTGATGACTAAAAACAATAAATTCTGATAACGCTCTAATATTTCTCATATTAATAAATAGCTTTAATTTAAAATTATAAATAAATTTATATTAAAATTTTATTTTTATATATTTTTTGTCCCATTATTAAATTTTTCTCGGTCTGTCGCTTAGAGCATCACGAAAATCATTGAGTGTGAAAGTCATAACCATACCAAGCATGATTATGGTGAGTCCTACAATTAGAGCTGAGTATATGGGTCATGACTCATGGGTCAACTCATTTAATTAGCAATTTGCACCACTTAAATCCGTAATTTTTTTATCCACACTTTTAATGGGTTTTTCAATCTGCACCATTTAACTCTTGGGTTAAACAGGTTGAACCTATGATTTAGCGAGTCAACTCGTTACTCTGCTTGAAGTATATATAATATTAGCAAAATATTTTTATGAGTTAAAAGCCAACAACTCATTTAAAACTTATTTTTTCATCTCAGTATTTATTCTTTAACTCTTTAATTAGACCTAAATTTATCAATTTATTGCTTTACAAGATTTGTGTCTTTTCTTATGATCCATTCTCTTACCAATTTTTTAGTCATAACTCATGAATTTGATAATAGCAATGTAAAAAAAAAAAAGTAACAGAAAAAGAAATTTGCGGTTTGGGTTGGCCTGCGGACTAATACAATGCGAATATGAGCCTCTCTTAAAGCAGTCTATATATATTGTGAACTAACCCAACTCAGTTCGCTAATAATTAGTCCATTGTAGTCTAAACTAAATAGACCGGACTAACCCGTACACTTACCTCTACCTACAAATACTAATTGACTTGTTGTATTTGTGCTTCTCGTCTTGTAGCACATGAGACCCACATATTACAATAATTAAGATGTTTTAATGTCACTCAAAACCATAGCTTTGAACTGCATTTTATACTATAGTCTCTTTTTGTCACTTTATGGTTAACTGTTTACAACTAAACAAGCAATCAAGGATACCTGAATTGCGTAAAATCTTAAATTTGAACAAGTATGGTGATCTTCAGCATTCAACAATTTTAACAGAAAATACATAATGATCTTCTCATTTGACTTGTAAAATTGAGGTTTATTTCCTTCATTAATTATCCCCCTGCTATTTCTTAAAAAAACAAAAATGTAGATGCTTCTCTCTGTTGATATTTATTTGCATGCATAACAAATCTTAATAAGAAGCTTTTATGAGTATGCATAAACATGAGAAATCACGAGTAACTTACATATCTTGAGGAACTGAAGATATTCATTTATAGATCCCATGAGGGAGGCAATACGGCATTGAATGCTATTATACTCATCTTTCCACAAATCAATTTGTTTTCATCAACACATTCAATTCAATATGCAGTTCCTGAAGTTTAGTAGGAAGACATTCCATGTGAGGTTTTGCACCCATTCTTTAGCTACTGTTTTAGTCTCTGAATTCTGAAACTAGTCCAATTTGCAACTGCTTCATTGCAGAGAGAAAACAAACTAAGGAAGACTCAAATTGTACTAGGCATTCTTCATCCATCAAAGTTGTGCTACATGTGAACTCCTCACCCTTTGACCTGGCATGATAAAGTATTAGTCAAGTTTAGATGAATCCTAATTTGAAAAGAAGACAAGGAAAAGGAGGCAATGAAGATGCTTATCGATATTTTTTGCTAATTCCAACAATTATAGAAGACAAGCGGCTCCAATGATGGGAAGAATAGATCCGAAATATATTCACAATGCATCCATTTCAGTCTTCCTCTTCTGAAAATGTTTTTGCACATGAGCATCATTATTGACCAATAATAGAGCAAGAGTTGTTTTGCCTAAGACCCCATACCAACATAGCAATCAAGGAAACATTTCGGTTCGTACCGGTTTGCTTAAGCAAAAAGTCAACGATCTCATTTTTGCTTTCATCCCTTCAAATATTTCCAGACTGGAACACAAGTGTTTCCCTCCAAGAACTCTCTTTCTGATTACATATAACAACTCTTGTATTAGTTAGATTCAACTTAGACATATCACTAGAGACATCATTAAATTACTTCTGGATTTTTCAACCCTATAGGCCATTTTATAACGAAAATAAAATCGATGCCTTGCGCCTTAAGTCTTCAATGAGCAGGTTATCAGCATTGTGCACCACATCTCTGAGCCTGCATAACTAGACATTGACGAGAGCTCCCACGTCTTGACCTCCTTGGCATCAGAAAGAACGACTCAACCGTGTCCTTTAGCTTTTGAAGCTCCTTAGTGACCCATAAGTCTTTCCAATTTCGCGGAAGTCAAAGGAAGCGCGTTTGCTGATGAGTTCTAAATTTTAAGAGGAAGGAATTTCTGCATTACTGACAGCAGAAGCACTAAAAGCATTCACACCAATCGGGCAATCTCACATATATGTAGGCAGGTTTTAACAGGAGGGAATTTCTGCAGCCCTAAATCATTATTTGAAATAGAAATACACAGATTAGTAAAGCTTGACACACTATTTTTTAATCACTTTGTAAAAGTATGTACTATTAATCACACATCATAGAGTTGTAGGTTAATGAGTATCTATAAAAAAAACAAGTGTATTATGAAAACTATCAGAGGTTGTTAGGTACTCAAAGTATGCGAGGACCATAGCACTACTTGAAGTCAAATAACGAAACTTTTCACATAACGAAGGGAACTGTTCATACTTTTCAAAGCAACATTCTTTGTTGCATCATACACATATAAATGATATAATCAAGTATCTTAAAATTATTTTAACTTCTGGAATTGATAGTCCAAATGGAATTAGAAAGGCAATACCAATTTCAAGTACCACTTAGACGATAAATTACATTTCTCAACAAGCATGTGAGGATTCTCTTAATTGCTAACACAAACTTTAGGAAGATCATTTACGATGAAACATTAGCTAACCATATGCATTCGTAAAGGTGTCTCTATTTTCCAATTCAAAAAAAAATATGCAAATTTTAACAACCCAAGTTAAAAAATACTTAGAGTGTATAAAAATAAAGCATCATAAATTACAAGAATAATAAAATCTATAACTACCCAATGTAAGCAAGTAACAATAACATCTTAAGTAAGTTAGAATAAAACATAAAACATCAAATTCATTAAAGGTAAACAAAAATTCAATAAGAGTTCATCAAATGCATCCAAGATACGACACAAATGAAAAAACGAAAAAACGGGTACTGACTACTCGAGATACGACTGCTGAGAGAATGAGGTCACAGTATCCGGGATATGTTCATAACAAGAAACGGGATTACAGTATCCGGGATGCGTGCATAGTGAAAAATGAGGTCACAACACCCGAGATGTGTGTCTAATTATCTAGGTGTCTCTGCACCTGAGATAACTAAAAGAAAAACTTTATATAAGAAACTTCCTAGCTCAACCATTAGTCACATTACATCCATATCTTTAGTCTCTTTCTTTATCCTTCTTTTTGTAGTCATGGATAATAATCAGTTTTTTTTTGTTGTAATTTATCCCAATGAGATAATAAGAAACGGTGAGGAAGGAATGGCTTTTAGTCTAATTCATCTGTAATGTTGCATGCTTGCCGTGTTGATCTCTACATGCGCTAAAGATTGTCATACTAAGTAACATGGGGACAATAGATTCTAAGAAGGTTGGGCATGTTGCATATAGATTTTTATCAGAGCTTTCGGATGGTGGATTTGCTAACAAGTTATTCTTGCTCGAAGCTGATCAGCATATGAAGGTAATGTTCAACGTACATGCTAGGTTAATGCTGCAACATGTGATGGAGTGGTATGCTACAGTTCGTGACGTGGCTGGTGGTTGTGGGTCATCCTCTTCGAGGATGTAAGTAGTCTCGTTGGATGCATGACCGATTCACTTTGCTCAGCCTTATGATAGTGTTGAAGAGGGCGACAACGAGAGTGATTCAGATTATGTTGTCAAAATCGGGTCGTCCAACGATGATGATTCCTCTTATGAGTATGTGTCGGAAACTTCTACCGGTGGGGAGCTCGGTTTCTCCTCCCTCTCCCTTTGGCCATTCCACAATTATCAGAAGTTCCAAGACATTATCAGCCTTTGAATTTGGATGCAATGCAGGTGGTGACGAGGAAGATTACAATCCAAATGACGGTGTGAAATTTTAGGTGGGCCGTAGGTACAGAAATAGGGATGTTATTCTCATGGCAGTGAAGAACTACAGCATTCGAAAGAACACATAATACAAAAGTCTAGAGACGGATAGGCTTAAATACCATTATCGTTGCAAGCAATTCTCTAATGGGTATCCATGGAGTCTTCGTGTAGCACTTTGATAGAATTCGAACTATTGATAAATTTTGTCCTTTGCCCTTTATGAAATTAAATGTGTATATGTTGATTATGTTATATACTAGATGCTGAGATCTACGAGTAATTTTGTAGAGAGGTGCAAAGATTTGGTGGACCACATACCTTTTTGGCACCAACCATGTCTCAGGACCATGCTCAGTTGGGTAGTAGTTTGATTTGCAAGGTCATCCTGCCAATAATACATGCTGACCTGTATGTTTCTATCCTAGTATTGCAAAGTGCAATGCAACAGAGTTATCATTTTAAGTCATTGTATCAAAAGGTATGGATAGCAAAGCAGAAGGTGATTACCTATATTTATGATGATTAGAAAGAGTCATACAACAAGATACCCAAGTTGTTACAAGCCTTGCAAGAATGCCTCCCTGGTAATACGATTATGGCATTTGCTGATATACCAGTGGTGGTGGCACTTGTCGATCTACGGGTGTAGTGGCAGGTACCTCGTACGTAGGATGAGCCTGTGTGTAGTCCCACGATAGAGGAGTCTGCTACTAAAAATCAGGATATGTGGATGTCACAAGTTTTCCATCGTGGTCTCTCCTTCCAAGATATCGATCTGCCAAGTGATCCATGACATCTCCCAATGCAGTCATAAGCTGGTACATCTCATCGAACTATATAAGCTGTAGTGTGCTGATGTTGAACTCACGTTGATCACAAGAAAAGGCACCCTCTTGGTGATGTCCAGTTGAGGAGGACCCTGGCATGAACTCCCTAGCAATATTTGTCTCATGTCCAACAAAGAATCCAGGCAATAGAACATCTCCATGTTTAGCTCCTATAGGGTCCTCAGTAACATCCTTATGGCATGTATCCTCGGTCTCCTCGTTTGAATGTTAATCATCCATACCTACAGGCCTCACGTACTGATCACGTACCCTCCGAGATGGCCTCTGAACATTATCTCAAACACACCTCCTTACCCACCATCTATGATTTATAGCATCTGTTGGAAGGTCTACATGATCTTTCTGCTCCGGGGCAGCAGGGAGGATATCAGCAGGCAATGCTACCACCCTCGAATCAGCCAAGAAGTCATCCCCAGATAGAAAACGAACTTGACATGCTCGCTGCTACTATGTCTAGTACTCCTGTGTGGGCCTCGGATTAGGGTCCCCATCGATGATCACCATGTGTTGTGGCTGGCCATCCCTTCCACAAGTCGAACTAGTCACAATGCACATCGGGCCACCATAGTCATCTCCATGTGTTGTCTTGAATAGAAACTCGTCGATATTGACCAGATTTGCTAGCCGATACCGTTGCTCCCCAAGCTGTCTCTTGGCTCTATCCAAGCAGACGATCGGGACCATAACTTTCCATGTATGAATTTCTCCAGCACTCCTAATCTAGTCATAAGCAATCTGCTGTAATTGAAAATTCTCATATGGTGTCCATCGAAACTAGAAAATCACATAAATTACAATTATTAGATATAGAAGATCACTAACTATAATATAGTCAAAACCAAAATAAATCGTACCTCATCAAAGGTGGTGGCATTGATACGACAGCGCAATCACAATATTCTATCATAGTGATGGTCTCTGCTTTGTTGTCCCAACCCACTAACCTACACATGAGTTTTTTTTTATTAACAACGGGCTAAAGCCCAAAAAGAAAGAACTAACCAGAAACTATTCTGGAGTGAACCGTTCCTGCAGCATCAGTAAAGAAATGCAAGGAAATACAAGGTGGCAATGAAAAAAAGAAATGACAACCATAACTTAAACTATGACCAAAAGATGCCAATTTATCGGCATAAGAGTTTGCTTCCCTGAATTCATGGTGAAGAGTCCAGCTACTGAGCCTATTGCACCTGATCCTTATTGCTAATACAAGAGCTCCTACCGAATGTAGGTTGCCCAAATCCTGAGAACATAGCTACACTGCTACCGCTGAATCAACCTCAATTTTAACATGGGAGTGTCCCAAGTTAATGATTAGCTCAAAGCTGAAGAGTATGCCCCAAAGTTCTGCCGCAATCACAGTGCAAGCACCCAAATTCACACTATAACAAGCTAAAAACTGACCATTGCTATCTCTAAGGATACCACCACAAGCCGCTCTGCCATCCTTACTAACTGAGCTGTCCGAATTCAGCTTGATAAAAGGAGGAGGAGGTGGTTGCCACTTAATAAGCTTCTCTGCAAAAGTCCCACTCTTCTCCTAGATCGCATAAATTCAGAATGAGCCATGTGATAGTCTTGTGCCATATACCATGCTATTTCATGAATCTTGCTTACATATGGGATTCTATCTTTATCAAAGACAAAAGTGTTCCTTCGAAACCACAGGAAGTTTAAGGTACTAGCAAAGTATACTCAGGATAAGTATCATTATTATTTAAATTACCGGAATAATAAGTATCATCCTCATTTATGCTTTGTTGTATTAAAATGAATAATAATGATAATAAAAATTATAAAATTAATTAAAGTAGTAACTAATTAGTACTGTAATTAAAAGATCTTAAATTAAAATTTTAAAAATAATTAATTACTTGGCTGCAAATGGAAACTTAAGGACGTTATACCCAATCCGATAAAATGACATTTTTTTTGTAAATTCAGGACATTACAAGCGATATGCACCCTACAATGTCAGTCACATCACACTCAGAACTGGTGCAAAGTGAGTGGTACGTATGTGTCAGGAGTACAGACTCCCAAGACAACTGCCTGCAATGATCGAAATCCTCCAACAACAGCAGCCATTTGAGAAGGACAAGTGTAGCTAATTTGTCTATGAATAAAAACCTCCCAATAAGTATCATCAAGTAGCACCTAGCATACTTACAGAGAGTATTCGGATCTGTTCCAGGAAGAATGTGTGAAAGCATATTCCTCAACCAGGTCATCCTAAAAAAAAAAAACCTGCTTCTTGTTCTTTGACTGTGGTAATAGTCTGTTGCCAAGGAAATTCTCAACCCATTTTCATGTAAGGTTCTCGAAGAGCCAAACGTGGATGAAAGATCCCAAAACAGCTATATTTTGCACAAACAAAATTTAAGTGTTCATATTCTATGTCATTACATTGCCATTAACTTTAATTCTCCTTATAACTGAAAATTCGAAATTGATTTGCAGACATGCTCTTGTATACTTCTTCCTCTTTTCAGATTTGGTGGCTAAGTCGATACAGATCGACTTTTCAACTGCTGACCCAATCTTTTTTATGGTTCTCTCTTAATAGTAGTTAATGTTTAAATTTGTGATCTTTATCACAAAATCTGAGTGAAGAACTCTAAAATTTAAATACTACGAGAAAATATACATAATCAACCTTCTTCATGTATTGCCATTGATTACTTGAATTTGATTTATCTTTCGCTAATAAATTATTTATGAGTATATTTTTCTAATCGTTAGATAATTGAGTCTTAAGATTTGTCTTGAAGTGTGATAAACTTTCAAATTAAAATTAATTCACAGTTGATAGGGAGGGAAAAAAAAAGATAAGGTGAAGAATAACAGGCTCAATGTAGGGATCTTGTTCAGCATTTTGTCTCTGCACATATGGTCAATTATGCAGAAGAATTCTACCATATATACAATACGTTAGTAATGGAATATATTCTGCTAGTAATGCCCAAAAAACTTCGTCCAGGAATTGTGCATATCTTCACATGTTACAACATAATTTTTTTCTTTTTTGGGGTAAAGGAAAATATTATTACTAAATGGCATAGAAATCAAAGTAAAATTTGGTGAAATGTCACGACATGGGACAAATGCGGAATTTTTAAAATTTTTAATATTAAAATATTAAAAATAATTAGTATTTATCTTAATCAATTTGAGTTTGTTAAGTGATCATCTAACTCGTCCGCTTAAACAACTATTAGGAGTTAGAATCTCGCCTTGTGTATATAGCAATCAATTGGCTAGCGATAAACCCTTAATAAAAAGAGTATCAATACGTGGTTAGACTTGGCAGGAGTTTTCGAATACGCAGGTACCCGACCTGTCTATACCCGGATAAAAAGGGTAATAACTTGACTCAAGTCGGGACAGATTTTGCTTAAGACAGGTATCGTCGGGTTTAGGGTGTACTCGCCCCGAATATATACATATAAACACTTTATAGTAATTAGGATTTGCCTCACATCACACATGATTCACAGTTTCAGTCTATACTCTATAGCCATGCAAGATAAACTCAATCATCCTCACCTAAAATCTTCTTCTTCTCGACTTCTTCACAAAAAAATCGCATAGCTCCTGTCATGTTGTTGCTGAGTCCATCGCCGCTTACCTATTCACAACTCCCATCTTCCTTCACAGCCAGAGGCAAACCCACGTTTAATATAGAGGGGGCATTTGCCCCACAAATTTTTTTGAAAAAAATTAATACTTATATACATATATACCACTTATTATAGCCAATTTAGATTGATCAAGTGATCAACTTAGTCGTCCGCTTAAATAAGTATTGAGGGTTCGAATTCTGTCTCGTATGTATAGCAACTCGTTGCCGGCCAATTGTAGATTCTTAAATGGAATTCAAATTCATGACAGATTAGTCCTTAACTTGTTGAATATCGTGGGAAGTAAAAAAAATATCTATACCTAAATTTTATTATATTTTGTCCCCATTACTAAATTTTTCTAGGTCCGTCACTGTTCACAGCTTATATCATCATCGCTGCTCATCCCGTTACCGTCGTTGTTGAGCCCGTCACCACTATTCTCATGCCGAGTTTCTTTTCTCTAGGTAAATTTTTCTCTCTCTCATTCTGAGTCTGTTAAGTTCTTCTATTCAAACATTGATATTTAAATTATAAAAAAATTGATTTTCATATTTTATAAAATATCATACTGGCGGTAATTGTAAATATGACGCTACTTAAAATTAAATAAAGTAACATAGATAAAACAAATAAAAAAATAAAAAAATATTTAATATTGTATAAAATTTACTTTTAAAATTTTGTACCAAAAAATGAATTTAATTTTAGTATATTAATAATATAAAATATTTTATATAATTATTCAATTCAATTAGATTTATCTATTTAGATTATTATTGAAAAATAAATTTAAGATACCGACATACAATTACTTTAAATTAAGCAACAATTATCAATACTATATAAAGGACACACTATTCTACTAAGAATGATTGCCATAAGGAATAATTTTCCAATTTTCTATACTAATATTAGAAAGTTTATATAATACTATATAATAATATTATCATTATTAATACTATATGATATCAAAACAAAAAAAAAAAATCACCGTGCTAATATAATATTATCAATATTATAT
>NC_029787.2:22261662-22277700 GCF_000816755.2 Arachis ipaensis
ATTAAATTAATGTAGTAAAATTAATTAAGTAATATATATTATAATAAATTATATTAATATTTAAATATCTAATCAAATCAATTAGCTGATATAATTAAGTCATGGTAATAAATTGTATTGAATGAATTAAAATAATTAAATCAGGAAACACTCTCCAGAGCATGCTACGTCAGCTCATCATTAAGTGCAAACATCCGATTTTTATATAATAGAATAGATAGATGGGTTAGCGTTTGATGTATATATAGAGATATTTCAGCTTCTTAACTGTTTAGTGATTATTTTCAACCTATTTATGTTAATTTAACTTATTTACTTACATAATTAATCATATTTATATACTATGTAAATTTCATTTTTATATAATAACCTGTCAGTAACGAATTAAGTAATACCGTATACGCACTAAAATGTTAGAGATATTTTCGTTTGGGTTTGAAACGTTGAATTGTCATTGTATAGAGATAAAGAGGAAAAAAAAAAGAATATTAACTGCTTATTTATTGAAAAAAAGTCATTTTTGAATTCTTGCTATTTTTAGTAATAAATAATTTTATTATAAATAATTTTTAGGATAATTAGGATAATTTACATTAATAAACTGAATGAAGTTTAAAATTACGCAAATATTCTAAATCAAATTTTATTATACATATGTCTTAGAATATTTCTATATAAATCGAACCAAATTTATTTGATTTACCATATATACTACATCAATAATAAATCGAATTGAATTTATTTGATTTACTCCTTATGCGAGATATATATAATAAATCAAATGAAGCAATTTACTACTTTTTGACATTTTTATATTAATTTTAAAAGACAAATGTCAATAAAAAATAGTAAATTGAATTAACTTGATTCGATTTAACTATAAGTACTACACCAATAATAAATATTAAAAGATTTAGATTTTTATAAACTTGTGAATTTAAAATGGAATAATAAACGATTTCTAGAAATTTATTAAAAATCATCATTTGATTCATTAGCATCTAAAAAATCATCATAGAAACTTTTGATATTAAAAAATTAATATAAAATATAGCTTTTTAAGGTGGTATAAAAATATTCTAGGACAATTATGTAACAAAAATTAATTTAGAATATTTGCATAATTTTAAACTTCATTTAGTTTATTAATGTAAATTACCCATATTTTTATTTTAAGACAAAATACACTCATTAAAAAAAAGTAGAATTATAACATAAAATAAAATGAGCGAGAGATTGGAAAGGATTCGGAATACACATGTTCAATTGATAACGGAGGAGCATTAGTTAATCACTTAATCGAACGTGAGCGTACATTTGTGTCATATCTCTAAGCTGAGTAAGCTCTCACCTCTCAAGTTCCAAGTTCAATTCTCGCCACTGATGTTTTCTTTTGTCGTCTACTAAATTCCCTTACTCTGGCTTCCGTACCAAGTGGCTGCGTGTCAGTTGCAATCTCTAATGTTCATCACAAAATAGGTTCATGTACCTAAACAAGTGAAATGATGTTATTTCTTATTTTTATTTTTTATTTTATTTTATATTTCCATATATATACTTTAGTTGAATTTTTTATTTTAATAAATAAAATAAATGTAATAATTATCAAAATAAATAATTAAAAATTTTTTCTCTTTTGTAAATGAGATAAGACACGTTACGCTATCATGTGTAGATCTTGTTTACACTGTAAACGAGATAAAGTCTGTCGACACCTATAAATATATGTCGTTTATAGTGTCATTCTGGACCCCAATTTAACCTAATCAACCACTTTCTCCTCTCTATTATTCTTTTCTGACCCTATTTTCGACTGATACTGCGATGGCGTGACAGGCGGGGAACGACGGAGACATCAACAGGCTGAACGAGACGTCGCATTATGCCAGGGCGGCCGACTTTAAGGTTAGTTTTGTTCTGTTTGTTTAATCTAAGTATGTGGTCGTGGTTACGGTAGTCCCGAAGAACCGTAACGTAGTTGGCAAGTTTAGTAGTAGGTCTCTAGGAGGAATTTAGAACTCTATTTGCTTGTGCAAGGTTGTTACGACATATTTATTAGTTTGGAACTCTATTTTTCTTGTGCTAGGTTGTTAGTATTTATAACGTTCTAGTTAGGGTTTGTTTAGTATGCACTATGTGTTTTGTCGATTTTTAATAAATCGATGGTGGTTTGATATCTAGTGGTCTGGGAGCAAAACCTACTCCTCTTTGCAGGTACCAATTTTCTAAAAGTGCATCAAAGCGTCTTCGATTAGACCGGGATTGGGAATAAAAATAAATTAAAATTGATAAATCAAAGAAAAGAATAAAAGGAAGGTTTTCGAAAAGAAAACATATTGAAAACAGAAAAGTTTGTGTTGAAATTAAAGGAAAGCGATAAAATGCCTTTGACTGGATTAAAAGACTTTAAATTAAAAGTAAACAATGCAGAAATGTAAATTGGACAAAGATGAAGATAAAGAATACTTGGAAAATAAATTTGCTTAAAACATAAAGTTTACAGAAAGATAAACTGAAAAAATGAAAAGATGGAAGGAACCCTACAGAAAAGTTACTCAATTGCAGACTCAGAAATTTCCTGGAATGTGAGTGTGCTTGACTGTTTTCTGAGTAAAAGTTCCAACCCTCATTTCCTAAGGCTTCCTAATATTTATAATCTGCTTTTAGTAACTAACAATTAATTATAATTAATTACAATTAATTACAAATTTGAACTTTTCAAATACTTTTCCCTTGGTAACTGCTCCCGCCATTTGATTGGAGACGTTTCCCATGATTTTCTCACGTGATAAAAGCTTTTAACCGCTCTGCTACCGTGACTGTTCAATCTTCCACTCAAATGTTCAATTCGATTCCCCTTCTCAAGAAGCTTTCATCGAATAACAAGTCATTCGAAATCCAACTAGCGCTCATTGTTCTCGATCCTTGCTTACGCGTGCATCTTTTCGAGAAACTGTCTCTGGCTTATTCCGAATCGATTTGCTTTCATCGAATAATATTTTTTCCGATCAACACTATGTAATAGAGAAATATGTGTAAGTTAGAAACATAGAAATATGTCTTTAAGTAGAAGTAGATGTAAGTAAGATAGAAATATTTATTTTACTTTAAGGTTTTGTATATCATGTTAAATTGTTGTAATTGCAAAACTAAAAAGAAATTGTAAGAAATAAATAGACCAAAAATTTAAGTTATTTCTTTATAAGGCTGAATTTTTTTTATATTCTTCAGAGGTCTCGCCTTCTACTATCTCGGCGAGTGAGCCATACCTTTTCTCCACCCGACGCCATTGTCCCGTATCTGGCTAAGGCTGGATTTGGCGACACGATGACCCAACAACCTGGTGCACTTGCGTTGGGTCCCTCTTCTCCGGGACTTCGGAGAGTGTAGGGCATTTTTTTGGGCTCGGTTGTACTGACCTGGACGTACCAGTCACACCCTGCAGCACTGCCTCTCGACATTTGAACATGTGGCCGACCCGAAACTCTACCCCACCGTCTAAGTTTTAATCCTCTTCACCCGTGTCCGAAAACGGCGTCCTCTCATGCATGGTGTCCAGATCCAGACTTTGATAGTGACTTAGCACTGCCGATAGTGCCGGAATCGGGTAAGGTGGAGGCAAAACATGGCACGCCATAGTCTGGACAGGCGTCTCCGGCACAAACTTTTCCTCATCGCCACCTTCAGAAGAATCACTGTCCGTATTATCCGTCACGTAATCTTTGTCCGACTCCTTCTCGCCCTCCTCCGCCTCATCTAATGGAATGGCGACATGAATGGGCGGTGGTGCGAAAGGTCAATCGTCCTGTATATAGGTCGAGTGCAAAGAACCACCACGACAACTATCTCCCACCTCGGCGGAAAGCTCCATTACCTGTTCCGCTATGATCCTCCCATGGATGTCGAACATCAGTCGCACATGCTCGTTCCCTTGAAGTCGGAATAGTCGGAACCGGAAAATTCCGTTACCCATGGGTGCCAGCAACCTATACCCCACCCTTCCGATCTCCCTCGCTGTTGTACCACCGAGCTTGCTCAATATCAAACTCTTCAACTCTGACAACGTATTTACATCCTGAGTGCGTAACAATATCGAATTCTCACACTCAAATAAAATGAGGTAATGTCTAAAATAGTTTTTGAAATTTTTAACTCGCATTAATTAAATTTTTCATTTTTTAAAATGATCAAATGTGTTCCTCATTCTCATAAACATCAATTTTTTGTTAATTTAAATATCACCAGTCAAGTGATGTGTGCAGTTAAATGCAAACTTGGCACTTAACAATTGCAGACTGACGTAGACATACAATAAATTCAACTCAAATTAGTGTTCAAAATTTATTTAAAAATTAAAACACTCAAATTGATCTAGGTTTAATTACTCTGCAGGTCCCTATAGTTTCACCAAATTTTCAATTAGGTCCTTATACTTTTTTCTTTTCAATTAGGTCCCTATACATAATTTTTTTTCAATTTAATCCCTGTTAACGTTAAACGTCAAAAAAATGTTAGTAAATTGTGAAATTACCTGTATACCCTTAGGGACCTAATTGAAAAAAAAAGTATAAAGACCTAATTGAAAATTCGATAAAACTATAAATATTCAATAAAAGATATTCCTATAATCCTTATTCAATGATTCTACGACATGAAAGATATTCCTATAATCCCTTTTATTTTGTCACTATCATTCTTTTGCTTATTTATATACAAATTGTACCAAAAATATTTTTTTTTTACTTTCAAAATACAACATATAAAAAAAGTAATGAATAAAATGAAACAAAAATAATAGTAAAAAATATATATAAAATTCAATTTCCATCATTCAAGTATTTATTATGATCATGTAACATTTTACATTTGTGTAGATTCATGAAATATAGTTTATGTCTTTATCATATCATGGTATACTATAGAAAACCACAAGGCTATGTAATTTGAAATCTAAAAATGAAAACCATAGAAAGCATAGTTTCAGTATAATACATAAAATCTGGAAATCAATTCTTGTGTTGCAGCCTCCCACTCTTTGAACCGGCATAAGGATCAACAATAACATTAATAATAACCGGTTCTGAAAGAGCAGACTTGAGTTCATCAGGTGTCCCAACAAGTTAGCTCTTTCCACCAAAAGCTTCAATCAAAGTCTGAACCAATGTCCAAATTGAAACCAATGTCACTATCACAAGGCTTTCTGCAGCAAAACCAGGGAACAGAGAAGCTGAGAACTCCAAAGTGTTCAAATTAGTATCATCCACGATTGCATTCTCAACAAAGATGTCATTTAAGAAGTTATTGCCATTAATGTGCTGCTGAGATAATTCTTCCTGCTCATTGAATATATATCTACTTCCTTTAGAAGAATGAAACATCAAGCCTTCAATATCATTATGTATGGATAAGCCTGCTTAAGAAAGGTCATTAAGACCTTGGGACTCTTCTCCCACGACCTTGAAATCAGGGGTTATATCATCAGGGAGCTGACATCGTCGTTTGGGATACTTTCTTGGACAAGTTCATTATCAACTAGGATCTCAACAAAATAACTACATAGACTCTGACTAAAGTTGCAGTAATGTCCAATCAGCCTCACCCAAACCCTCAAAATGGATCAATTTGATCATGCTCATTGATCAGACAAGCTGCCAAAAGAAAGAAGAAGAAAAAATAAAAAGGTTCACACAAATTTGACACATCATGTTGACAAATGAATTAAAAGATGAACATGCCAAAACCACAACTCATTATACAACTCATTATACAACTCATTATCCTAAACATCCATGAAGTATACTACAACATGGGCAAAGCAGATGAGCTTAAGTTACAATAGAGATATAGCTAATTTTAGCATCACTGCAAACAAAATACATGTAAAGCCAGTTCGAGTTTAGAAGACGTGACTTGTATACCAAAAAACAAAAGATGAAGAACAGAGATAAATTGTTTCAGAAATAAGAAGACATAGAACGCACTGTTAAAAACTTCAATTGTTCGCACGATGATGACGACTCGCCAAGAAACTCTGATCTTAGCTTCATCAATAAGCGAACAAGATAGTTTAAGCCTTCCCCATCTCGACCTCCACCCCGAAAGAAATCATGAGGCGAAGCCTCGACAAGAACAGAACCGGTGGTTAGAAGAAGCATGGTATTCATCACAGCAACAACCATCAACAATAAAGTAAATTCATAATCAGCAAAACCAATTCATATGTCAATTCATCAATTCACAAAACCCTTATATATATTCATATTGTAAACCCAAACTATTGTATCAAAAGAATTCAGAATTCAATTAAACAAATAGGTATATCAAATCAATTCAGAAATCATAAAAATTTTCATTTGCTTAAACCTGTTTCATTAACTTTGAAAAAACAAAAGAAAAAATTAACCTGTTACCTATTTTGGCAGATAGACTTCAGGCAGCAAGGCGAGGTGCGGCGAGGTGTGGCGACACGAGTAGCGGCGTAGCGATCCACGACGAGCGAACGCGACAGAAGCGACACACCACCAGTGGGAAGTAGAGTAGAGCAGACGCACGACCAGCGCAGAGCAGTGCAGCGCAGACCAAGGACGACGGACGATGAAGACGATGGACGCTCACGCTGCCAAGGACGACGACGCCGACGCCGCCGCCGCAGATGGAGGACGACACCATCGAATGGATCGGAGGAGAAACGCAGTGACTTCAGAGAACAAGGGCTGACTAGGGTTCTTTGTTTTTGGATAAAATGGCAAGGGTAATTTTGGTATTTTGAAAAAATAGAAGTGAGTTTAATTAGCTATTATAACTTAATTAGGAGAATATTCGATTTTTGAATAAAATATTCTGTTATTTTAAACGGTTTTGTCACGATAGGGACTAAATTAAAAAAAAATTTAACATCTAAGGACCCAATTGAAAAGAAAAAAAGTATAGGGACCTAATTGAAAATTTGGTAAAACTATAAAAACCTGCAGAATAATTAAACCATTGATCTATACACAATTATAAAACCCTAACTCCTAAATCTACATTTTCATCATTTGCTCTTATATGTTCTTCTACTCCTCTTCTCTACTGTTTGTTTCGACTTATTACTTTCAGCTTCAACAACTGTCTCGCAACATAAATAAATAGGGTTGGGCTACACATACAAGCTTACAAGCTTACAAGTTGGCCCAGCCCAAATAGAAGCCACGCGCATAAAGAGAGATAACATGGCGCGTCAAAATCACGCGCTCAACACTACAACCGTTACGTATGGGAAACTCTTCCACTTCTTCCACTTCTTCCACTTCTCAAAACGCTTCGAAAACAAGGAAACTCTTCCATTTTCGAGCGAAAATCAAAGTTCAAAATATACAAATCGTTCTTCGAAACCTCCATCAAAACACCATCAAACTGTCCGTGAAGAATCTGAAGCAAAGCAACAATACTCAACGTAAGTTCGTTAAGATTCCTGTATATTTTACTTTTCTTCTACGTCGTTCTTCTAGGGTTTACTTCTTGCTTCTTTGTTACACTGTTCTAAGTTCTACGTCGTTCTTCTAAGTTCTACGTCGTTCTACGTTCTTGTTCTAAGTTCTCCTGCTATTGTTGTTGATTTTTGGGGGTTTATTCCGTAGATTGGGGGGTGTATACTGCTTGAACTTGTAATGTGGCTTGATATTGAAGCATGTTTGACTGATATCTGACTGATATATATGGATGTATCTGAATAATATCTATGGGTGTATCTCACTGTTATCAATGGGTGTATCTGACATTCTGGCAAACAACTTCAAACTTGGGGAGAACAGACTGAAGACAGGATATGGTTCTTTCCAAATAACACCAAAAACAATAGGTGATGCGCTTGGCATCAATGCAACAGGTAACTAGCTCAAAATTATTGGTGTATATTAAGTTGATGCTTGGGTGTATTTAAGGTTGATGCTTGGGTGTATTTGAACCGACTTTGATACTTTGTTGTTTTCCTTTTTTGTAGGAAATCTGTTTCCTGAGAAAGTTGAGTATAAGCAACTTTCTGATGATGACAAAATAATTTATAGACGATTCCAGGGTAAGACCCTCAAAAGTCTTACCGATGAAATGATGGAAATCGGCGTTGGCAATGAAGAGGAACGCCTGATGTTCAAGAGGATATTCATCCTCTACATACAGATGGCGTTCCTTTTGCCAACGACGATAAACAAAATATCACCCGTGCACCTGGCCCCAATTTTTAAGATGGACGGCATATCGGAGAGAAACTGGGGGGGGGGCATGTTTTGACCTTCATGATCAAGGGCATCACAGACTACCAAGAGAAGAAGAAGAAGGCAATTGATGGCTGCCTCTTTGCCCTGATGATAATATACTTTCATCTTTCTGAAAACAAAGGCAAGAAGAGGGCTGAAAGACCACCAAAGCCTTGGATTGCCAACTGGACTAAGGAGCAGTTGGTGGAAAGAATGACTGCAGAAAGAGAGGAAATTTTGGTAAGTAAACATAATATGTTGCTTGTATTTTATTTACCTGAATGCTGCTAGCTAAAATATCTAATGTTTCAGGGGATTGTGAAGATGGCGGAGACAAGAGAAAGAGAAAAAATGAAAAAAAAAAGAAAAAAAAGAAAAAGAAACAAGAAATCAAAAAAACAAAAAAAAGGAAGGCGAGTCCAACATCGTCTTCGGAGACAGAAACAACTACTGACAATGACACTTCTACCTCTGAGTCTGAGACTCAAGAAGACTCAGAGGATTCAGGAAGAAAACACCCCAGCAAAAAGGGAAAAAAGTAAGTACCATACTTGGGTGTAATTTCTTTTTCGAGTTGGGTGTATTTTGTTGATCACGTTGGTTGTGTGTAGTTTATTAAGCTGGGTGTGTTCGTTTGCTGCGTTGGGTGTATATTGTATATTCAGTTGGGTGTATATTGTGAATTCATTTGGGTGTATTTTTAGTATGTTCTAAATAATGATTGTTTGACTTCCAGAATGGACTCCAGAAAAAGAAAGCAGAGGCAAGAGGAGTCAGATTCTGATTCAGAATCTGAATCTGAACCAAGTGATGAGTAATGTCCTGAAATCATTACTCCTTTCTTTTGGCTTCATTATAAAGATTTCGTGTATTAACTGAAGTGTCTATTATTAACTTATAGGAGCGAAGAATCATCACCTGCAGAGAAGGAGAAGAAAAAGAAAAAAACAAAAACAACACCAAAAAAGTAAGCACTTCTTTGCATAATATTCTGTGATAAAATTAATTTTTTATTTCTGATTGGTACTCTTTTTTTTCCACCCAGAACACAACCAAAAAAGAAAAAAGTTGTTGTAGAGGATTCACCTCCTAAAGAAGATCAATACTTTGACGGGTACAGTACATCGTAAGCTATATTACCGTCTATCATCGTAATTATTTTTGTTAACGTCTTCTTTTATGAATGTAGTGAGACATATGAAATATCAAGTGACGAACTAGATGAATGGTTAAGGAAAAATGTTGATAAATCTGCTGCAGAGGGGTATGTCTTGCTGGGCTGTGTATTTCAGATTTTGGTGTGTTTTGTTTGCTAATAATTGTTTCTTGTTTCGCAGGGAGAACCGAGCTGACCTGCGATCGACAGAAGGTCGCTATGTGACGTCTGAAACGTAAGAAGCTTTCTTATTTAATAAAATCTTGTTATCATGATTTGGGTGTATTTTGTGGAACCATTTGGGTGTATTTTGTGGATCAAGTTGGGTGTATGTTGTTTAATAAGTTGGGATATTAAGTTTGTTGTGTTGGGTGTATATTGTCCATTCGGTTGGTTGTATCTTGTGCATTCATTTGGGTGTATTTTATACCTGTATCTTATTTTGTCTGAATAACATGAGATCTGTTTTAGAATGCCGGCTGTGAACTTGGGAAGTGATGGTCCTTCCTCTCAAGGGCGCATAGAACAGAGTAGTGTAAACCAGCCGTCACAGAGCATGTAATTTCTCTTTCAAATAACCGTTACTTTTGTTCTTCTATTACCCTTCTACTCCTAATTCTGTATATATTTTTTTTAGAAAAAAATCCTTTATTATTTTATTCAAGAAAAAAAAGGCAGGAAAAAAAAGCAAAAACTGCAAGTATGTAAGTTCTCAAAAAAACAAAGCCTGTCTTCTTTTTGAATTGTTCGGGTGTATTTCTTGAATTTCTTTGGGTGTATTTTAGGTTGAGTCCGTCTGATTCGAATATGATGGTTGTGAGGGAACAGACACCGTCGGAAGCGCTTGCAATGTGAGTTTTCCAATAATATTTCAACCTTATAACCTTATTATTTTTCAAAGGCGTTGTTAACCTTTCATTTTTCTTCTTGTTTAGAGTCCCGATTCAGGTTTTTGTGCCGGCATCCCAAACAACCACTGAGACAGATTTTGAACCAACACCTATGCTACAGATTGAAGGGACTACAGAAACGTAAGAAATAGTATTGAGTGTATATTTGTTTAGAGTTTGGGTGTATATTTGCTAACAGTTTGGGTGTATATTGTTCCTGATTAGTTTTTTTTACGCCGTGATTAATTTTTTGTAATTGTGCAGCACTCCTGAAACCCCCCAACAACTTCAAGAGACCACACCCACGCTTCCCCCAGCTCCAACTAAAATGTAAGTTCATCAGACTAAAATCAATCTTTGCTTATCATCCGTATATTCTTATTCTTATTCTTATTCTTATACATGATGACGCGGTCATCCAGACGCAGAAGACGCTGCTGCCTTGTTGATGATGGCACGGACAGCATCCTATGTTCCTAAAACAGATCCAGGGGTGCCATCATTCAGCCTTGGATTGACTGATTCAAGCCAGGAGGGGGCGTCAACGCAGGAGACAGAAAGGGCAAAATCTCCTGAATCTGCAAATTTGATAGAACAATTGGACGATTTGGTCCAAAAAATAGCAAGCAGTGCGGCGAAGGGGAAGAACAAAAGTCCACAAATTCAGAGGGAGACTAGGGGAGAAAGTTCTGCAAAGTTTCGAACTCCTGGGGGATTATATCAGATTACGGATGATATGAAACAAAAGTGCTACATCTGGGGGACGAGACTGAAGGAAGATGCAGATGGCAATACTAACGAGTATGAGGAAATGTGCACTCTGATTGGCCAAGGAGAATACATTTTGATGAGAATGCACCTTGTATCCCTCCAGGCAAAAAGTGATATAGAATCTCAGGTAATATTAGAATAACATTAATGTTTTTACACCAAAGTCAATTGCAATGCTTATTAATGTAAAATTGATTTCGGCATATATTTCTAGATTGTATCTGCCATCTGCCTCATCCTCAACCAGAAAAATGAAAAGAGGTTTTAAGAACAAATATACTGTCTCCCCCCCCCGATATTGTGGTAAGTGTTACTTCTACGAACTTTGGGTGTATTTTCTGTATTGATTTGGCTGTATTTTTTACGTTCAATTGGGTGTAAGTTTAGTATTTCATTTCTTGTTTTGCAATTCTTGCAGTGCATGGCACTTTCGGATCACCCAAAGGGGGAATTCGTATCACCGAAAACGAAAAAGGAATTCAGGGTGGAAGCCTACCCGAGTTTCATTCCCTTCATAGATAGAAAAAAATTAACTTCGCATCCATATGTAAGTTTTCGTTTGCTAAATTTGTTAGTACGCTTATTTACTTATATGCCAAATAAAATAACACACTGTTGAAATGTGGCAATCCTTCAGATTTTTGCTCCTGTTTGCCACTCGGGGCATTGGTGGTTATGGCTAATAAATAAAACAAAGCGGAAATGTCATATACTTGACCCGCTACACAAAAAAGCTCATGTCCAACTTTGAACCTAACCTATTTTTTGGACGTCCTCTTGTTCGAATCCTTGGCGGGCTTTGAAGCTCGTTAACGGATTCCAAGTTGGCGTCTTCGTGGGATAAAGAAGATGTCCCCTTCCTTTTGGCTTTTAATGCTTCCATCTCGGCCATGACGTTATCGTACGCACGGTGCAGAATTGCAGTCAGCTCCTCTGATTCGGAGGCAAATTCGCAAATATTTTGCGAACGAAAAACCAATTGGTCGAACCTCTTGCTTCTTGGCTTAGAAACTCTTTCGGAGCGTTTCCTCCCATGCAACGAAGCCAGCTTTGAAATAACCATTTGAATGATTCAATTTCTTCGTTCTTCATCAAAGAGCATCCGAGAAGTGTTGATTGACCGTGGTGATTCACCCCGACAAAAGAACCACAGACCAAATTATACCTGAAACAAATTACCATGGTCCAGAATGCAAAATCATTAGTTACATCTTAACAAATGCTTCGCATACACCCAATGAAACAGCCAATATATACCTCTGATGCGGATTCGTAAAAATAAAATAATTTAGCATCATAAACAGGGGCAGTTTGTTACCTGTTTGTATTGTAGGTGGTGTCGAATGAAATGACGTCTCCGAAATACTCAAAGGCGGCTCTGCTTCTTGCATCGGCCCAAAAAGCGAGCTTAATCGATTGATCCTCTTCGAGTTGGAGCTCAAAAAAGAAATTTGGATTCTTCTCTTTCATTCTTAATAAATATTTCCCGAATTCCTTTGCATCTTCTTGTTCGGAAACATTCCGCACTTCCCTCGTAATGTAATTCTTCACGTCCTTTTCGATAAAATTTAACTCGCGATGACCCCCGACAGCCGCAACAAATGATTGGTATGTTTTGCTTGGTCTGATACCGGCCTCCTCGTTATTCTCTATTGTACAACGAATGGACATGCTTAGTTCCCTGTGCTGTTTGAGCATCTCTGCTTTGTTTGGACAGCAGAGGTGTGAATGATCAAGCACAACCTTTGAAATAATCCAAGCACCGACATCCTTCAATGTGTGTATATAAATTCTTGCAGGACAGTTTAAACCGGCTGTAGGATTGGTCTTCTCGGTCGGAGATATTTTAGATTTCCATTTTCCCTCTCTGCTACATGTAATCAGTTGATTCTTAATCTCATTTCCCTTCCTATTTGTGCACCGAACTCTTGTAGAGAAACCTGCAGCCTTGGTGTAGTTCCTGTAAAATTTTCCAGCATCTTCAAGGGTGGTAAAGGTCATTCCAACCTTCGGAACAAGCTCGTCATCAACAACCGATAGAGGCTGCACAATACACCGTGTCAGAAACTGTGAATACACCCATAGATATGATTCAAATACACCCAATCATGCCTAATATGATACAGCCGAACCGCAACAACTCAACTACACAATGACCTTTAAAGCCATAAACTGTGAATACACAGGCTGCAGAATACACCATGTCAAAAACTAAAAACACACCCAATCATGTCTGATATAATACACCTGAACAACAACAACTCAATTAAAATAACAAAACCAGTAGTGTAGATACACCCACACTTCTAGCAAAAATACACCCAAAAAAAGACCTGATCTACACCCGAGCATCTGCTATAAATTTCAGGTAATTAATCACAACTAATACATTGAATCGACAGATTCATGTTAACGTGTTAGTTTCACAGTCAATGTTCAGCAATTTTTCAACCACACAATGCTATACAAATTACCGAAAGAAAATTGATTATGTAAATCAAACCTCAGGAACTTCGTTAGATTCAAATTCATAATCCACTTCGCCTGGATTCAACTGAGAATCTGAGGTGGAATGATCCATTATCTTCAAAACGAGTTCAAACTTTGATTTCAGAAAACAACAAATCAAAATAGAAAACGAAGCTCGAGTTGCAGAGAGAAAAAAAAGTAACGTAAACGAAGAACATACCAGTGAGAAAGGGAGAGGAAAAGAACGATGGAGAAGAACGAGGGAAGACGCGCGAGAAGAAGAACAACCAAATCTCAAAATAACGAAAACGAAGAAGGAAACAAATATTTTATATTTGGTAGTTAGATATACGCGGGATCTTATATAGCGCGTGTAATCAACGTATGTGGAGCAACGCGTATTTTCGTTTTATTGTTTAATGAGCTTGTAAAGCATACAAGCCCTAATGGCTTGTATGCAGAGCTTTTCCGAAATAAATAATATTGCTAATAATTGTAATATTAATAATAATCAATGATGATAATACTCAATAATAATTAGGAGGACAAAAGTGAAAGGGCTTAGAATGGGAAAGAAACTTTAATAAAATTGAATGTTCAAAAGTTTCTCCCAGAAGCGAATAAAATTGCCACCAAAGGACACCAAAACCATCCTCAGCAATTCAAAACAATGAATTTTATGATTCCCATAGTGTATTCAAATCTCTCTCCCTTCCTTTCTCCTACCAAACTCCCAAACAATAAAATGTCTAATAATCATCAACTCCAATCTTCATCTTTCTTTTCTACTCCATTAATGACCATTATCTTTCATCATTTACAAACTTTTAGACATACTCTAAACATATAAACCAAATCAAAACATATTAACACACATTCATGTGGACACATTAAAATAATGTAGAAGAGAAGTGATAAAATAACAAACAACCTTAAAACTTGACGTGGCTCTCAAAATAATCAACAAAGTAGAGAATACACAATCTCATATTAAAGTTCTAATTGGAACCCAATACAATATCCGAGTGCATGAGGCTACTATTTGGTGTAGTCTAAAAAGGGCAGATGGACAAAATCTTACCCCTTCAAACTTAAAGCTTGTTTCCAAATCTGAACCAATAACCTATCACAATACAACAATCTTATTGTGTGTCAAGGCTCACCCTCAATTAGAACTCAATAGATCCTAAAATTTCATCTGATGTGCCCTTGAAAGATTATACACAGTCCTACCAGAGCAAGCAAAAAAATATTTGCAGGATTTTAACCTATGACCTCCAATCCATAACTCATGTAGTAACAATTGTACTTTTGTACTATGGCTAAACCTCAATAAAATAAATAAAAATTTCACATAAATATAAACAACAGATAGAAGGAGTCGAACCATAATACTACAACATGAACAATTGAAAGGAGAAACTTATATCCCTCTCTGTACATAAGAAAGAAAATTAAAGACCATAATCCTTATAAATCATTAGTTCTACTTATTCTTCACTTCTATGATCTGACTATTTAAATAAGAAAACTCCCTTCAAACAAGGTTTTGCAATTCACTTTCACCTACAGCCAAATCTATATCTCAAAATTAATCAACCTTTGGCACACTAATACACATTCGATTGAAGAATAATCTTATTCAAATACACAAAAATCACCTTATTGATTTAACACTTCATTAAGCATTTTGGTTGGCAGAATATTAAAATACACAATTTGAAAGAATACTCAATATGGTTTACTAAAAATTAAATAAATGTTAAAAAAATTCCAACCATTAACAGAAATTATCAACAATATCAGTGACTATAATACTAAAAGTTCATTGAGCATGAATTCAAAGTTTTTGCAATGCAAAACCCCATAAACCTTAAAATTGAAGACGGAAAAGGAATAAACCCGAGAAAGAAACATACCATATGGGGGCACTTGTCTTGGTCAACGACGCGAGTGTTCTCAAGCTTGATGTTGAGCTACTGGTCAACGGAGAGAAGAGTACCCTCATGGCCAAATCATTCTTGAGCTCGGGTGCTCCACCGTTACTTCTCTTCCCACCAAAAAGTCAGTTTAAAACTTTGCAGTTGGACCCTAGACCATGCACGACGTCGTTTAGCAAAGTGCCAAATTAGCGCTAAACTGCACACATCAACAGCGTTAACACGGCTAGGGCTGGAAGTGAGTCGAGCTGAACCGAGATAGACCAAACTCAAACTCGGCTCATGAAAATTAAACTTGACTCACGACTCGTCTCATTAATAATCAAGTCTATATTGTAAACTCAAGCCCGGCTCAACGAAAGTTCACGAGTTCACGAGCTGACTCAAATAATAGAAACATAATCTATAATTTTATATCAATAAATTATAATTTATATATATTAAAAAATATTTAAAAAGATAACTTTTATATATTGTATATCTATCAATTATAAATCTTTTATTTATGTCTTACGTCAAAATTATATATAAAAAATGACTATAAAATTTTAAATAATTAAGAACATTAATATGTATGT
>NC_029787.2:22286517-22291386 GCF_000816755.2 Arachis ipaensis
ATGACTATAAAATTTTAAATAATTAAGAACATTAATACATATGTAAAATTATTATTATTATTATTATATATTAAATTATTAATACGCATATCCTATATGCATTTAATCAATATTATATATATTATATATATAATTGAAGTAGCACAAGAGCTAATAAGTTGGGCTTATCCAAGTTTAAACTTAGCTCATTTAATTTATGTCAGGTTCAAATATTAAATTATTAATACGAATATCCTATATGCATTTAATCCATATTTTTAATATTATATATATAATTGAAGTAGCACAAGAGCTAATAAGTTGGGCTTATCCAAGTTTAAACTTAGCTCATTTAATTTATGAGCTTAATTTCAGGTTCAAACTCGACTCACCGGCTCACGAGTTCAACTTATCAAGTTATTAACAAATCGAGCTCAAGTTGGCTCATGAGCTAACTTGACTCACTTCCAACCCTAAACACGGCTAGTGACATTTGGATCAACGGAGATTGAATTTCTGAAAGTGGGCAATACATTTGGTTATTTTAAAAAGTAGAGGACTTAATTAATACGAGTTGAAGAATTTAAAGACCATTTGAGACATTATCTTAGGCTCATTTTTTTGGTTATGGAACAAATATTGGTATTGTTCAATGAAATGGACATATAGACAAATTTTTCCCTGCTATGGTGTCAGGTTTAAAACGTAAGCTACGTTTTACTTTTGGCTCATTTTTTTTTTGTTCAAGAAACAAAACAAACGCAGCCTGCGTTTTGTTTTTGCATGGTTTTCAAAATTTTTTTTATTTTGTTTCAGCCCAAACGCAGCCTGTGTTTTTTGATGGGTATGATATTTTTTTTTTTTCGGAATAACAAAACGCATCTTGCGTTTTGTGTGCATATCAGCTTTTTTTTTGGAAAATGCAAAACACAGGCTGCGTTTTTTGTAGTGTCTGATTATTTTTTTGGAAAACAAAAAACGCAGGTTGCGTTTTGTGAAAAAAAAATATTTTAATAAAGAGACCTACCTATAAATACGAAGCAAGACTCGCCCAAATGGCCTCACTTCACTTCTAATCATCATATTCTTCTTTCTTGTACATATGTTGTAGTCCTTAGTTTTTTGGCAATTAGGTGTGTCAAAAAGGTCGGATTAGGTGAGGTTGAAGTTATAGAAAATATTGCAAATTTGCGAGTATATTATAACGGTGAGGTTATACCAAACACACATGAAGGAGTGACTTTTGTTTGTGGATGTCCGTTGTCATTTGCTTTTTCATATACATAAGTTTTGTCGAGTTGCAAAATAGACTTTGTAATAACATTCAAAGCCATATTTTGAAAAGGGTGAGCAACCTTTTATACAGAAGTCCTGTGCAAGTATTTGGTGGGATAATACAATTTCAAATACTGCCCATCACTAATGATGCCAGTATGCAGCAGATGTTGTGTATTTATCAACAAACCCGATTTCACGTGCCGATGATAGAGTTGTACGTTGAGTTTGAACAGCAGTCAGGGTTGGGCGCGGTCGGCGAGGAGCGAGGTCAATGTTGATGAGCTCGGGGATGTAGATTGAAAAGAAGATAATAATGATAGTGAAAAGGAGTTCGAAGCTAACTATGAAGTCGATGACGAAAACGATGACGGAGACTTGGCAGGCAATTCGGCGGTGCAAAATTTAGCAAATGCGATTGTAAGTCAGCACCCGTTTGGTGTTCCGTCTTTTATGCAGACTCTAGATCTCGAAGCCATGCATGCTCCGAAGGTATGTTATGATTATTAACTCAAGTTTTCTATAGTGTTTATTTTATTTTCCTTGTCTGACTGATGGTGGTGCGCATGTCGTAGGTGAAGGCAACGCTGCGGCAGAAGATGGCGAGTTTAGTGTCGGAATAGAATTTGGTTCGAGAGAGTCGGTGATATCTGCAATAAAAAACTACACTATCTCTAGAGGAGTTGATTACACTGTGTATGAGTCTAAGCCGCAGACATTCTATGCGAAATGCAAGGGGTATGGTGCAGGGTGCGATTGGCTTATCCGAGCTAGCTTGATTCGAAAGAAAGCTTGTTGGGAGATCAGGAGATACAATGGCAAGCACACGTGCACTGTGGCACGATTTCACAAGATCATGCCAAGTTGGACTCGGACACAATTGCAGATGCCATTAGGCCGTTGGTCGAAGCAGACCCCTCGATAAAGGTGAAGTCTATTATTGCAGAAGTTCAATCCAGGTTCAACTATACTGTGAGTTACCACAAGGTTTGGTTGGCAAAGCAGAAAGCTATCGCAAAGGTCTTCAGTGATTGGGAAGTTTCTTACCAGACTCTGCCAGTATGGTTGAAAGCAATGACGGTGAAAATGGTCTCGTGTTCAAATTAAAACACTCCCCGTTTACCGTGAGAGTGAGGAGGTTCAAGGTGTAAGAGTTCTGCACCGCGTTTTTTGAGCTTCTATCCGTGTATTGTAGCATTCAGATATTGCAAGCCACTGGTGCAGGTTGATGGCACGCACCTGTACGGAAAATATAAATGTGCACTTCTGGTAGCGGTTGCACAAGATGGGAATCAAAACATTGTGCCTATTGCATTTGTGATAGTCAAGGGTGAGACGGCAGACGCATGGGAGTTTTTTCTAACCAATTTGCGGAGATATATTATTACCATTGATGGTGTGGGTATTATTTCTGACCGCCATACCTCCATCGACGCTGCAATAGCTCGCAGTAACGGTGCATGGTCACCACCAAGGGCGTGGCACATGTACTGCATCCGGCACATCGGGTCCAACTTCTTAAGGAGGTTCAAGGCTCCATATTTGCATAAACTCGTGGGGAACACAGGTATTTCAACTCGCTGTTCTGGTTCTATTCATTGTAAATTTGTGGCATCTGCTTATGATTAAATGGTTTGTTCAACAGGCTATTCTAGGACGGAACAAGAGTACAACAAAAACTACCAAAGGCTTAAAGAGCGGGGTGAGGCATATAATCAATGGTGCAATGACATCGGTGTTGAAAGATGGGTGTTGGCATTCGATGGTGGTCATCGTTGGGGACATATGACGACAAACTTGGTAGAGTGCATAAATTCTGTCCTGAAGGGTGCACGCAACCTTCCTGTGACTGCCATTGTCCAGTCAACTTTCTATCGGCTGAATGAATTGTTCACTCGGAAGAATACCGAGGTTCATGAGCGTCTCCGCAACGGATTCACATATTCAGAATTTGCAACGAAGAGAGTTGAAGAAAGCTTTCGACGTGCAGGAAACATTGTGATCAACCGGTTTGACAGGCGCAATGAGATGTTTGAGGTTTGCGAAATGCAAGATGGTACCATTTACACTGTTAACCTTGCGCAACGACACTGCGACTGTGGCCATTTTCAGGTCGAGCGACTCCCATGTCGCCACGTGCTTGCATGTTGCACCAACCAGCGTCTTGATTGGCAAGTATACGTGCACGACGTGTACAAGATGTCTGAAATTTGCAAGGTGTACAGAGATGAGTTTGTTCCGATGGGTGACCCATCTACGTGGGATAGATATGAAGGAGCGAAGGTGATCGCCAACTGGACATTGAGGCGCACGACAAAATGAAGATCGAAGTCAACCCGCTACTTGAATGAGATGGATTCGCGGGATATGCGTGGTCCTCGCCGGTGCACTATATGTGGACGCGAGGGACATAGCCGCAGCCGATGTCCTCAGCGCGCAGGTCCAAGCTCCGCTGGAGGTCATTAGTGGTTAAGCTTTTGAATGTAACTTTGTTATGACGTACTTCACAATTATATGTTATTTTTTATGTAACCTCGTTATGTAACTTTTTAATAAATAAACATTTCGTTACAAAAGTGCAACATGATAGACTGCACATTAGTTACCAAGAGGCCGATTAGAAAAATTATTCTTCTGAATAAAAACATTGGACATTAATGATTACAACTTTCATCTTCGACTCCCATGTCGTCGAGTCCTCGCCTAAAATGCGCAGTATGCCTCCGTATATATCTTGTATGTCGACGCCAATGACTCCACCTAACAAAAAACAGAATAATAATAATAATAATAATAATAATAATAAGAAACAATACCGTCGCGCAAGTGAAAAACCAACATCGCCGAACTGATCGCGGGGTATAGGTGCCAGGAGCGGCATACGCTCCCACGCCCAAACAAAAAGTAGTATTAGTGGGCCATCCATCTCTTTACAATTGTATCGTGATGCACGACACAACGATCTGTATAGGTGAGCCAGACTGGCTGCTCCCCAACTGTATGATGAAATCCAGTCGAAATTCCAAAGTAGCGGTAGAAACTTCGAGTTCAATGAAGTGGTCGATTTATCCAGAAACACAAATGTTCCGAGCACGCAGAAAATGTGCGCCCGGACGTACCGCTCAACAGACTCCTGAGTGTCACACGGCTCGGTGTCTCTGCACCGCCAGACCCATGCAAGATTAACCTTCCCCAACACGTGATCTTGCGGACCGGGCTCCCGACCAAAACACGCAATGCAGTTCTCCACTAAAAACTGGTGACTACTGTCTGATCTACCCGTAACGGCCTCCCCATTAACCAGGAGACCAAGAATATAGCTCACCTCTTCCAGCGTCACTGTCACTTCACCGACCGGAAGATGAAATGTGTGAGTCTCCGGCCTCCAACGTTCTACCAAGACACTCAGTAGTGTAGAATGACCTCTCATTTCACCTACTCGCGAAACGTGTTGAAACCCAGTTAATGTCAGTACCGCTGCAGCTACCTCGTTAAAGATATCTAACGGATTAAGTTTCCTAGGCAACAAATTCTTGATAGCCTGCAAAAAAAAAAATTATTTAAATTCTATATAATTTCATTTAAATTTATTATAATTATTTAAATTCTATGTAA
>NC_029787.2:22291448-22292707 GCF_000816755.2 Arachis ipaensis
TATTTATCGTTAAATATTAAAAAAAATTTCTTACCTATTGAGAATGATCCAAATACTCAATAATATATTCTTCCGGTTTAGTAAAATCACGTACTATTTTTTCTTCCTGCACCGTATACTTTTTCTTATCCCACACTTTGCTTCTTCACTCTTAACCCTCTTTACTCTTGCTTTCTCACTCTCCTTTCACTCTTCCTTAGCTTCAGTAACTTTGTTTTTCTTTAGCCTCCTCTAGCTATCTGCGTTTTGGCTTTTAAGGACCCAAATGACTACCCTCCATGACACGTGTCGGTGTGTCGCGCATGCAGCTAAAAATGCTGCAAAATGCAACTTCTATTTTGTTCTGGAAGGCTGATAAACGTAACATATGTTTTGCTTATCCTAATGCTGGTCAACACTGCTCCTGTCAGCATGCAGGGGACACCAGGGCACGTTTCGTAACCTGATTCCCTTCCCAACCTAATCGCAACCTGCGTTTTGCAGCAGCCGTAGATTTTCGATTTCATCGCCTGTAAAATGTCATTGAGCAACGCAGGTCCACATTTGTGGACAACTCACCATGCATTCATATTCAAGTTTATCACCATTATTTTATCCATAACTAAATTAATTTCTGCATTATCTTACTATAAAATTATCATAATCTACGACTTTTCAAGCAGAATTTGAGAAAATCTTTTGAGGAGGCCAAAGGTTACCCATAAATTCATAAAAAAAAATTAATTTTAATATGTTAACCAAATTAACTATAAAATCTTTTTTGCTACCATATATGTAAAACTAAAAATTTTTAAAAACTTTGGGATAGGAGGCATGGCTACCTATTGTCAATATTAAGCTCTGTTCCTGAATCTGTACATATTAAAATACAAATTATATTATCTACCTCAAAACACTTTTTTTGAGCATTCGAAACAAAATAGATTAAATTTATTGGGCCAATCTATTTATTAGCTTAACCCATGAATTTTTGCTTCAGATTCTTTTAAATTTCGGACTAAACAACTCCATTAATTCAAAAACAAAAATAACGGGTTAAACAAGTATTCATAAGTTAAATAGGTGGCTTGTTTAATTTTTTTCTTTGCATTTAAAAAAAATAGCATTATCTTTAGTATTTCTCTTGAATTTAATAATTTATCTGATAATTTAACTGACCCACTAAAAAAATATTATGTTTGATTAAAAATTGTTGCCCCAAAAGTGATAATAGTTAGTCATTTTTTAACTTAAAATTAAATTTTTAAATACAAAAAAAC
>NC_029787.2:22294039-22296171 GCF_000816755.2 Arachis ipaensis
CTGACTGAAAATTATTTATTATATTTATGTATATTAATTTATATATTTTTAATATATATTTGATACAAATAAATAAATTTGTGATTATTTTTTTATTTATATAATATAGTTGTTTATTAATAAATAGCGGTAGTAAAAAAATTGATGGTTGTGAGTGGCGTAGCTGGGAGCGGCCCAGATAGCCGCCGACACAGAGAGAGGAGGGAGTCACGTGTCCGCAAAAGACGCAACCTTAGCTTTTGCTTATTTATTTGGGTCCCTCGCTAATCACTATGCAGTCCGCAGTCTGCAGTGGACCCCACCACGTTAACTACTTGCTAGTTGCTACACATATCACCGATGCCGCCTAACATCTTTCTTCCTTCCCCTTTCTCTCTTCAAGTCTCCACACCACTGCGCCGTACGTATTACGTCCGTCCTTATTTTTCCTTTGTATGTTTTTTCTTTTTAAAACCATTTTAGTACCCGTCAAAATATAAAAATAAAAACGGCCTACAGCCTACAACGAGTAAAAACTATAACAATAAAATCACAATTAAATTTTTAAAGATTTTGATTTTGGATTAATTGGTTTCTAAAAAAAATATTAATTTAATCTTTTAAGATAACAAACAGTAGATATTTAATACTTTTTTATTAATTTATCAACTAAAACTTAACGGTAATACTTATATGTACGGTTAATTATTCTGACATGTCTATCTATAAAAAATAGTCATGTAGATAACAATTTTTGAAACGAAACTTCATTTATTTTTATAAAATTTGTGATAAATAAAAAGTAGTTGATAATAAAGAGTATATGAAAATTCAAAAAATAATAAATACTTCACTGTCCAAAATTACATCGTTTTTTTACTTATGTGATAATAACAAGACATACACCATTGTAAATAACATTTCGTTTTTCACTTTTTATTGACAAAGACATACTTGTTTACCATTTGTTATCTTAAACTTTTTTTTAAGAACTAATTAGTCCAAAAGTCTAAATTTTCAAAAATATAATTATCACTTTATTCAAATTATAAAAGAAATCAGGACATATTTTTATTTTTAATGAATAAATAATTATTTTAAAACAAAAAAAAATTAATTTTAATAAAATAAACTTTTAAATATCAGTTTTATTCAATAAAATAAATGAATTATTCTAGATATTTAAACCATTTTATCTAACAGAAATTATATTTAGGAATTTATTTGTTTAAAAACAAAGTGTTCATACTTTAGCTTAAGATACATAAATTCGGACGACAGTACTTTAACACCAGAATAAATTGAACGCTGCCTCTAGAAAAAAAATCTGTATCTCACATTGTGACTCTCACATTCAGACTCAAATAACTGTTTTAGGTAGTCTCAGAAATCATAACACAAAAATTAAAATTTGTTGAATTTAATTTTAATATATTATTATTATAAAATAATTTTATTTGTGCATTTAACATATAATATCATATTAATAAAAATAATTTTTTATATTAATTATATAAATAATTATAAAAAACGAATATAATTAGACCACTGCATAAAATATTTTATATTATTAGTGTCTTAAAATTAAATTTTTTATTTTATTAAAGTCAATTTTGTAAATGTCAAAACTAATATTTACTCATTTTTAAAATTTGAGACAAACAAATGGGAAACACGTTAATTTAAATTAAATAATAATGATATGATATTATGTATGTTGAAAAGAAGTTGAATTATCTAAAATATATGTTTAATTAAAATAAAATACAATATTAAATTTATAATAAAATACCAAAAATAGAAATTTCAATACTTGCTTATTTGACACGTATAATCACCATGAAAAAGAGTTAATCCTGAAAAAAAAAGAGAAGAAACATGCGTGTCCAAAATAGAGTGGGAGGAAACAAAGGCGAATGGAAAGCGATATCTTCTCCACAGATTCCGCCGACGCACCCACCCACCTGGCCCCACCCTAAGCGGCAACCGCTGACGCCACCACTTTCAACATCACCATTCACCAACATCAACATTGCTTCCTTCCCTCTACCACACTCATTTATTTCATCTTATTTCTTACTCCTAAACCCTCTTAACTTTGTTTAGTTAGAAAGAAAGAAATAAAAAAAAAATTAAAAATAAATCATTTTTCT
>NC_029787.2:22296230-22298975 GCF_000816755.2 Arachis ipaensis
TAAAAGTTATTAATTTTTTTTAACATTTTAATATATTAAATATAAAATTCAAAAATGATATTATTATATTATTGAATATTTCATACAAGATAAGTAGATAACTAAATCCAGAATAAAAATAGATTTGTAATTAAAAACATGAAATGTGGTATTATTAATTTGGACGGCAAAAGAGGTACACGTGCCTTCCACCGTATACATAGACACGAGACACGTAACCGTCAACACGGAGCGCTTTCTGTGGGGCCCTAATACGATACTCCAAAATCTGGTGATTTGTTCGCCACGATTTGCCGTCGGTGCACCAACACCAATACGCTACAAATGCTTAATCCATTTATTAATTAATTATTAATTGTCACTAATAACTTGATTAAGGATTAACTATTCACTATTGTTCACCGCATAATCATAATTATTATCCACCGGTTGGAAGAGTCAAGCGCACTACTATTTTGCTAGCTAATCCCCAACTGTACCAGTGTCAGCAGCCCCGGCACCACGCACACTTTTTTTTTTTTTTTCATTTTTTTCCCCTCACGCGCAAAGGTAAGAATTTGATTTTCAAACTGAGATCGTATCGTTTTCAGTCAGGCTTGCTTGATACACAATCATTTTTTTTCGTAGTTAAGCCTTAAACACACTCTTGTCTCGTACAACTTCACACTGATTTATTTTAATTAGTATGAATAGGTTGTTGGCTTGTTGCTAAGTTTTAATTGTTTACATAACTATTGGTGGTTCTTTTACTTGTTATTAATTTGTTATCAGCTTATCAATTGTCATAGTTTATAAAATTCAGCGGCCTAAACAAGTATATTATCCTACAGAACTTCCATCCTGAAAAATTAATTATATTAGAGTTGAAATTAATTGCACCAGTGCAAAAAATAAAAAATAAAAACAAAAACAAAAACAAGCAATAGGACTTTTTCAAGAAGAAACTGAAAAATTGTCAATAAATAATATGAAAAATATCAAATCATCTAATAACGAAAATACATCTTTATGTAATTAATTAACTAAAACAACACATCATGATACAGTGGAAGAAAATTAACTTTAGCCAGAATTACATATCAGATCAGAGGTTACAGAAAATTATGAGATCAAGGGGCTTTCGGATCAAGTTCCTTTAACTGAAATGAACCTACTTAAAAATAAAAAGGTAAACTAATTTATTTACATCAAAAGATATAAGATGTGTAAACATCTTAATCTCCCTCAAAAACAATGGAAGACTAATCTTCGGAACTAAAAACTAAAAGGGGAAAAAAACACCTTGTGCATTTTCTTTTTCTTTCTGGGTACGGTATAAAAAATTAGAAAAAGTAGAAAAAAAAAAAAAGGAAAAAAGGAGTTAAGCATCCATTGGCGGAGCTAGGTTGAGATCGAGATTGAGCTCTCTCTTGGGCTGGCAATCAACGACGGAGGAAGAATCCGAGTCACTCTGTGCCGAACTTCCAAACCCGGTCCTAATCTCGTATGGACCCGGTTCGAACCGTACGGGAAAGCTTTGTCCAAAGAACTCAGCCCGACCGACGGTTGGATCTAAAAAGAAAACCGGCCGTACGGGAGCCACCACACCATCAACAACCGTACCGCCGGCAACGCCAAACGGCATGAGCTGATGATGCGGCGGCGGAAGTGGCTGCTGCAACGGAAGGAACGGAAACCGCTCAATCACCGAGACGTCGCGGCGGCGCGTGACCTCACGCTCCGGTGTTGATGACTCAACAGTGCTGCTCTGGCTAGGACTCTCGCCGGCGCTATTATTCTTGTTGATGTTGAGGTTGGCGTTTTCGTTGGGAGAGGGCGAAGAAGCGAGTGGGAAGTTGGTCTTGGCTTTGGAGCCGCGGAACTGTCTTGCGGCAGCGTCGTAAGCCATGGCAGCTTCTTCGGCGGTGTCAAATGTTCCGAGCCAGACGCGGCTCTTCTTCCCCGGATCCCTGATCTCGGCGGCGTAACGGCCCCATGGCCTCTTACGGACGCCCCTGTAATGAAGCTCTTTATTGTTAGTATTGTTGCCATCGTTGGTAATGACGGTGCCGTTGATCTTGTTTTTTGTGGCGGGCTTCTTCTTTTCTTTCAAAGCCATGGAAGGTGGGGTTTTCATAGTGTTAGTTACGTGCTGTGTATGCTTATGTTTTTGCCTTTGGTGGTGTGGCTACAACGGTGTGGGAGGGATGGGGTATATATAATTACGGTGCCAGCTTATTTTTTTAAATGGTGGGAATTTTGTGATTTGTTATATTAGGGAGTCAAAGCGGGGTGATGTGGTGTATTAAATGGGTAGAGAAATGTTTTAAAGTATTTTCTTTTCTTTTTTTTTTAATTTTTGTTGTTGATAGTGTAGTGTTGTGGAGGAGAGACGCCGCCCAAAGGAAAGGAAGGAGAAAGAGGGTTGGATAAAAGGGAAGTTACGTGGCACGCGGGAATTTCGAGACAAGCGGCGAGGGAGTGGGCCTTGGTTCCGTGCGTGCCGGCTTATTTTAAACTTAAGGGCCCGCATTTTCGGCTCCAAAATTCTACGTCCATGCATCTCTCTTCTCCCCCTCTCTTTACAACGCGTGGCATTCCACGCACTCTGCCACCACCAACAAGTTCTATTTTTTTTTTTCAATGTAATTTGGTAAAACTAGACAAAAGATTCGATCTGAAATTATTTATGATGTATGAATATTGGCACTAATATAAAATACGATATAAAATATATAGATATAAAAATTTAAAATTTATGTAAGA
>NC_029787.2:22299172-22300181 GCF_000816755.2 Arachis ipaensis
ACGTAATGGAAAAATTTGATATCTTGGTAGGGACAGAAAAAATCAGAAAACAGGATGCAATGGATCGGATGGAAGATTTTTTGCAGAACAAAAATGCAAGAAGGACTAAACTTTAAAGATTTGAAGGTTTTTAATCTTGTCATGTTCGCAAAGCAAGATTGGAGGTTAATTTCTAGACCTAATTCTCTCATCAGTAAAGTGTTACAGAATAAATATTATAGATATTCAAGCTTCCTAAGAGCAGAGGTTGGTAATAACTCATCATGGGGTGAGGAGTATTATCGAGGGCAGAAAAGTGCTAGAAAAAGGTATACTATGGAAAATAAGAAGGGGATTTAACATTAGAATCCGAAAAGACTCATGGGTGAAGTTTTTATTCTCTTTATTACAAATTCTGCCTGTAGTCCAAATTGGACTAATTTTCAATAATAAAATTGCATAACTTTAATAAAAAAAAGACACACATATTAAATAAATTACGGGATAAGTATGATTTTGGTCCCCAACGTAGGGGCTGAAAATTTTTTTCATCCCTCGCCTTTTTTCGCTCCAAAATGGTCCCCAAAGTTTCAGTTTTTTTTAAAATGGTCCTTCGGACCAAAATGCCCCTATCCCTTCTTCCCCAAAATCATGCCACCACCACCACCACCAGAACGAACCAGAACCACCACCCCCAATGGTGGCATGATTTTGGGGAAGAAGGGATAGGGGCATTTTGGTCCGAAGGACCACTTTAAAAAAAACTGAAACTTTGGGGACCATTTTGGAGCGAAAAAAAGGCGAGGGACGAAAAAAATTTTCAGCCCCTACGTTAGGGACCAAAATCATACTTATCCCATAAATTACAATAAATATCATATCCAAAATATATTCGATACACGAACTCGACAAATTGGAGAAATATCCATGCTTTTTAGGAAATGGACAATCGAACTTATGGGTATAGTGTTGCTGAATTCCTAGTTCGATTTAGGGGTGGCAACACTACCCAAATTCGTAGGTACCCACC
>NC_029787.2:22300385-22300841 GCF_000816755.2 Arachis ipaensis
AATAATTATACAAGTAAAAAATATATTATAATTAATAAAAAATATTTTTATTTTTAAATTTATAAATAGAATTTAATTTTATTTATGTAATATATTTCGTAGAAAAAAATCTTGTAAGCAAATAATAATTTAGCCTAATTTGGATGAATTTGACTAAATTGATTTATCCAACCTTGACTCATTTTTATTGATTTTGAGTAAATTTAATCGAATTAATTATTTAACCGATTTGAATGATAATCAAACTCGATTTAGGCCAATGAATAATAGCTCAAATGGCATAGTCTCTCCATACTCAATTAAGAGGTTGTGGGTTCGAGTCTCATATCTTTGATAAAAAAAAAGAATTGGGTTTGATAACGGTAGATTCAATAGTGTTCTTGATAAAAAAAATACTAAAAATTTTAAAAAAATATTTTTGAACTACTACATTTTCTATGAAAGTATTTTTTGAAT
>NC_029787.2:22301077-22303770 GCF_000816755.2 Arachis ipaensis
GTATTTTGCAAGCATAATTAGATAAATGAAATATTATAATATTTAAAATTTGAAAATTTTATGATATATGAATATTTTTGCAATTTTTTAATAAATGGCCAAAAGACTTTTAAAAATAAAAAATTCTAGAAATTGAATTTTGTTTTTTTATACATTCTTTAAATAATTATCCAAATATTCTCACAAATTTTTGAATTAAATACTAAAAGGATTTGTCAAATACACAAGTTATATACTTCTTATCAAAAATATTTTTTGGTTATTTTCATTATATTTTGAAATATTGTTTTAAGATATTTTTGTTGTTAAAAAATTTAAAGGATAGTTTTGTCAGAAAATTAATAATTAGAGGGAATTTTTGGTAATTTATCCTTAAAAGTATTTTTGATTATTTACAAAAAAATACAAAAAAAATCATTTAGTATAAAATTTTTTAATTTCAAAGATAAAAACATCTCAATTAAATATTAGACACCGATGATATGCTGGTATATTTCGTGCAATAATAATTTTATAAATAAATATTTTCCTTTGTCCAAAAATATTAAATCATACTTTTGTCAAATAAATTAATAAATTCATCAAATGTCAAAAACGAATAAAAAAAAATGAGATTAATTTACATAAAATATAACCACAAACACTAACAATGTATCAGCGCCTAGCGTTATATACTTATATAGTTATTTGTGCCCTACTAAATTTGAGTTAAGCCTCAAAGTAGTTTCTGATATTACACTCAAGCCTCAAAGTAATCTCTCAAGTTAATAATTATCCAAATTTATTTTCAAAGTTGCACTCCGGGACTCATAGTAGTCCCTGAAGTATTTGCCGTTCATCGGAACCTTGAAACGATGTCGTTTTGAACAAAAAAAAAAAGAAAAAGCGTAGAAAAACATCGTCGTTTTATATTTAAAAAATTCCTTTCTTGTTCTTCTTCAACACTTTCTTCTTCTTCTTCAACAGATCACAAAAATAAAAACCAACAAAATAAATATCACAAAAAAAATCAGCATTAATCAGAAAAGATCAATCAACTTAAATAGCAAGTATCAATCAACCTAAACAGCAACAAGCACAAAAAATAGCAACAATAAAAAAAACCAGTAATAATTACAGAATAGAAACATGATCACCAGCAACAATCAAATTAACCATTGTTATTATATTGAAACAAGATCAACAATAACAATCACCCAAAATATTAAAAAACAATGATTGAATAACTAAAAAAATTAAAAAAAAATTACTATGGCTGAGAGAGAACGTGCCATAGGAGAGAAGAGGGAGACCGAGTAGAGATGGAAGCTAGCGAGCAGCGCGACAACAAGACGAAATCTAGCGAGTGATGCAACGATGACAAAGAAGGTTGAGACTTTGTGCCTCTGCCTTTACTGTATTTGAATGTGAAAGACTAGGTTGGGGTGGAAGATGAGCGGCACGGCACTGAAACGGAGGCTGACGAGAGATGACAACAGCAAAAGTTGAGGAGAGCTCTTGTGAGTGTGAGAGTATGGTTGGGGAGGAGGAGGGCATTAGATTAGAAAGGAGACGGAAAAGAGAAAGGGAACGGACCTCGAGTTGGGAAAGTAGAGAAGAAAGGAGAAAGAGAATGACATCAGATTGGGGAAGCAGAAGGGGAAGGGAAAGGGTTGGGGGAGGGAAAAGGGATGGGTTGGGAATGGAGAAGGGAAAGGAAAAGGGTTTGGGGATGGAGAAGGGGAAGAGGAAGGGTTGGGGGAGGGAAAGGGAAGGGGGAAGGGAATAGATTGGGCATGTGGGGGGAGGGGTTCTACGCTACGCTTCTATGGAGAAGAGGAAGAAAATGGGGATGGGGATGGGGATGGGGAGGAGAACAGATTGGGAAAGGGGGGTGCTCTACGCTTCTTTTTTTTTTAAATTTTTTTCGAATTGGAGTCTTTTTTTTTCTTTTTTATTAATTATTTTTTAGTTCAAAACGACGTCGTTTCAAGGTTTCGATGAACGAAAAATACTTCAGGAACTACTATGAGTTACGGAGTGCAAATTTGAGGATAAAATTGAATAATTATTAACTTAAGCGATTACTTTGAAGTTCGAGTGCAACTTCGAAGACTACTTTGAGACTTAACTCTACTAAATTTTAGCCATTGAATTGATCCCACATACAAAGATGTCTTAACTCGGCTAATTTTTTTTATATGAAAAAAATATTGATGTTTTTTTTTAATGGAATTATTTGGTGTAATTATAGGTGAGTGAATTTTGTAGGTGGAGAGTCAGCACTCTGGCAACACGCAGCGTGCGTGTTGGACACGTGTCATCATCTTGGCAACACGCAGTATGCGTGTTGGACACGTGTCAACATCCAGACAACATACAGGATGCGTGTTAAACACCCTTGTTTACAAATTCATAATACTATAATACACTTCAAATATCAATATTCAAACAAAATACAATTTTTATCTCCATATTAAAAATAATTTCTATCTTTAACTCTTAGTTAGAATGTCTGTGATGAGATTTTGATTGATTGTGTGATAAACATTTTATTCGATCTAAACATTATTTTTATTTTCAGTATGATTTAAATTAGATATATTTTTTTAATATTTTAATTTAATTCGATCTAATTTTAAACGATTTGAATTAGATTGAATTTGTGGTTTTATAAATAAAAAAATTATATAATAAATTTTAATATCAAATCT
>NC_029787.2:22304610-22323795 GCF_000816755.2 Arachis ipaensis
GCAGTTCGTCAAAAATAAAATTTAATCAAATTTAAAGTAATATGATTTTAAGCAATTTTTAATTTAAATTAGATTGAATAAATAATTTAATTTAGATCAATTTAAATTTAAACACATTTACTCATTGCCTTATTCAATTTTATACACTCTTGTTTTCTTTTTTTTCTATGTTTTTCTTAAATCATATTCAATACAATTATGATATCCAACCAAATGACCAATAATGATAATTCTAATGAATGTGGTGTGCATTGGACATAACATTTATTTCCACTCTCGATCAATTATTGATAAATTTTTTTATTTTAAAATTTTTTTGTCAAAAAGTACTAATGCAAAATTATTGGAGTTAATTAAAAAAGTTAAAACTAATTCTGATATAGTTAAAGATGATACAAAACTAATTTTACATTTTTTTGAATTATGTTAAGATATCGGTGTATAAATAACATAGAAAAATATATTCTTTTATGAGCATTGAAACACCATCTTTGAAGACGAAAAAGAGATCATCAGAAGAAGAAAATCTAGTGACAAAAAGTACCAAAAAAGTAAAGATGAATGCGACAGAAAAAGCTGTTGAACATATGAAAGATGATGCCTCCGAACCCGAAGAAAATAAGAAAATTGAATACCCCATGGAGGATGCTAAAGCTAAATTAGAGATTGAGGTTGTTCCAGAAACACTATCTATCCAACCTCCTAAAGTCTCTTATAGGGATATATTGGTAGGTGATGGGCTGGAGAAGCTGAACTCGGAAGAGACAGTATAAATAGTGGCTGAAGAGTATATCTCTGATAATGAGGCTTTTGAGCTGGGGGTGGAGATCAAGCTCCCTTTAATCAAATGCTGAATATCGAAGTTACTCTTGAGGAATATGAGGATTGGTGTAAACCTTGAAAACAAACCCTTATCGTCAAACCTCTTGAGAAGAAGATCAACCTGCAAATGATGAAAAGATGAATTACTAAGCGATGGACTAACAAGGAGACTGCTAGAGTGATGGATTTGAAGGGTAGTTTCTTCTTAGTTAGATTCTCTAGTCAAGACGATTATGCTCATGCCCTATTTGAGGGGTCTTAGATGATTGCAGACCACTATCTGTTAGTCCAAATATAGAGACCGTTGCTCATGTCGCAAGAAACGGAGGTGAAGAAAGTGGTTGTCTGGGTCAGAATTCCGAATCTTCCAGCAGAGCTCTACAACGGCTACTTCTTATGGAAGGTAGGAAAAACTCTTGGAACTATGCTTTGTGTCGATGAACTCACATTTATTCACTCGAGAGGTAAGTTTGCTTGCATCTGCGTAGAACTTGATATGAGAAATCAATTGGTACCATCTTTTACTGCGTTGGAGAAGGAATTTTACTTGATTTTTGAAGGTCTTCACCAAATTTGTTTCCATTGTGTAAGGTATGGGCACAAGATAAACTCCCTTATTTCCAAATTTATGGGGGAGGTAAGGGAAGAACCATGTGACGATGTGAGCAATTTTAAAGATAAACTAACTAAACTGGAAGGGAATGTGATTGGTGCTTCTACCTTGGCTACAGATATGCCTATGCAAGATGACAATGATCCTAATGGTTTAAACAAAGAGGCCAACTCTGCTTAGGATATGGAAGCTTAATTGGTTTCTTTATGCCTCGGTTTAGGCAGTCTTTCCTATCTCTCTTGTTTATGTTACTCCTTTTTTTTAGTTTATGATGGATATTATTATCTGGAACTGTAGAGGTACTTCTGCAAAGGGGTTCCGCACTATTTTTATTGATTTAACAACTAGATACAAAGTTAATTTTTGCATCCTGCTCGAAACTCACATTTCAGGTAGAAAAGTTAAAACTATTATTAAAAGGCTGGGGTTTGATGCCTGGTGCATAAGCGAAGCTGAAGGCTTTTCAGGCGGCATTTGGTGACTCTGAAAGTCTGGTTTTTGGAGCATAAAACCACTTATGATACATAAATAACTTGTACACCTAGAAGTTAAATGGGAGAGTGATAGCCCTTGATTTTTTACAACAGTTTATGGCAGCCCCCAAGCAAGCGGTAGAAGAATCCTTTGAAAAAACATTGAAGAGATTGCTGAAAATATAAATGGTCCTTGGTGCCTAGGAGGGGATTTCAACTCCATCTTAACCTTGGAGGATATAGGGGTTTCTTCTAACATTTCTCTCGATACCAATAATTTTATTAATTGTATTAAGTTATGTGAGCTTAATGATTTAAGTCTTTCGGTCCACATTTTACTTGGCAAAGAAGTAATGTAAAGAGAAGGCTGGACCATTTTTTAAGTAATTTGGAATTTTTTGATCGTTTTGTAAAAGTGGGTGTTAAACACCTCCTTAAACTTAAATATGACCATCTACCTATTCTCCTTGATTTTCAGTTAGCTAATCAAGACAGAGGAAACAAGCCTATCCATTTTCTAGCACTTTAGGTCCTTTATGAAGACTATAATAATCTTGTCAAACAAAGCTGGAACAGTAGTGTCAAGTTTACCAAGAATATAGTAGCGTTCATTGAGAAAGAAAAAGTCTGGAACAGAGAAATTTTTGGCCACATCTTTAGGAAGAAGCATAGGATTTTGTCTAGATTAGAGGGAATATCTAATAGCCTATCTTTAAACCCGAACCATTTTCTTGAGAAGTTAAATAAGGATCTTTGGAAGGATTTTGAGGCTATCGCTATTCAAGAAGAAAGTTATTGGACGCAAATGTCTAGGCGTAATAATATTAATTTTCGAGACAAAAACACAAAATATTTCCATCAAAAAGCAAATAGGAGAAGAAAAAGAAATAAAATCACAGCTCTTAAAAATGATGAGGGTGTTTGGGTTGATGATATGGAGCTACTAAAAAAGTGGGGAATGAATCACTTTAAAGCCTTATATGCAGCAGATTATGATTACATTAATTATCCTATCTTTGGTTGCTTTCCAGGGCTGCACAACAATGATTATGTTGATATTGAGAGGGAAGTCACGCAAGAGGAGATTAAGGCTGCGATGTTTGCCATGGGGAGTTGGAAGGCTCCCGGTAGTGATGGTTTACCAGTGAAGTTTTACCAACGGTCTTAGGATATTATTGTTGAATTTATCACAACCTGGGTGAAATCTATCTTTCAAAATCCAGCTAATATTGCAGAAGTCAATAAAACGCTTATTGCGGTTATTCCCAAAAATTCTATCCCTGTAAACTTTAGCCACTTTTGACTCATTAGTTTGTTCAACACCTGTTATAAAGTGGTTACTAAAATTATTGCTTTTAGACTGAGAAATTATAGGCCTATGCTTATTTTTAACACCCAATCGAGTTTTATTCCTGGCAAGGTCAATGCAGATAACATCTTGGTGGCACAGGAAGTGGTTCACACTATGCACAATCGAAACCAGAGTAAAGGTCTCATGGCAATTAAAATAGACTTAGAGAAAGCCTACAATATACTGAACTGGGCTTTTTTTGATGGACACTCTTAAGGATGCAGGCATCCTAATAATATTATGAATGTTATTGCTTTCTGTATATCTACTCCTACAATGAACTTGTTTTGGAATAGATCTCCATCAGAATCCTTCACTCCGACAAAAGGCATACAACAGGGAGACCCTGTCTCACCTTATCTTTTTGTTTTATGCATTGAGAGATTATCACATCTTATTAATAAGTTGGTTAAGGAAAAAAAATGGGAACCTATATCTATTTCTAGAAATGGACCTAATCTTTCCCTCTTTGTTTCACAGATGATTCTGGTGCTTTTTTCCAGAGCCAATAGTAAACAAGTTCGCATGATCAAGGAAACCTTGCACATATTCTGCGATAGCTCGGGGCAGAAGATCGGTTTTGATAAGTGGTGTGTTTACTTCTCAAAGAATGTGAATCACAACATCTGTCATCAGCTTAGTAAGAAGCTTGGAGTCACTCTCACAGCCAATTTAGGTAGATATCTCGGAATTCCACTTATTCGTGAGAGGTGCAGTCAACACCACTTTCTATTCATCATCGACTGCATTCAATCCAAACTCTCTAGTTGGAACAAGAAAACCCTCTCTTTAGTAGGACGATGTACCCTTATCCAATCTATATTATCAACATTCCTAGCTACTATATGCAGACTATAAAGATTCTAACTACCATATGCTCTAAAATTGACAAGATCTGTAGGGACTTCTTATGGGGCAGCAGCGACAAAGATAGAAAGGTCCATATTCTAAACTAGGACAAAGTTTGTAAACCTAAGGAGGAGGGTGGGCTTGGTATACGAAAAGCCCAGGAGACAAACCAACTCGTTCTTATGAAGCTTGCTTGGGGGCTAATCTATAATAGAGAGGCGCTTTGGGTAAAATTCATGCGAGCAAAGTATGGGGGTGGAGATGATACTAAAGTAAAGAGGAAGGCTAGTAACTCGAATGCATGGATTGGTATCTTGAAGGTTTGGGATAAATTCAAAAAAAACCTAATATAGAGGATAGGTGATGGGAAAAATATATACTTTTGGGATGATCACTGGATCCCATGTATTTTCAATTTAAGGGAGCATGCACTAATTGACCTTAATGGGGAGAAACTTAGTGAGTGAATTTGTAATTATGCAACTCAGGTCTTGGAATTGGGCAGCTCTCTCCCAGGTTCTATCGGAGGAGATCGTTGACCACATTCAGGTTCTAAAGGCTCCTAATCCAACTATTGGAAAAGAAATTATTGGATGACTACCAGCAGCATATGGCATTTTTTTACAGTAAAATTAGCCTATGATGTCTATTTCATAAATGGTGAAAATACTAACAAAATTTATAAGCAGCTTTGGAAGATCGAGTTGCCTCAAAAACTCAAATCCTTTAGCTGGCTCATGATGCATGAGGCGTTTTTAACAAATAGCAAAAGAAAGAACAGGAATCTCACAGAAGATAGCAGTTGCCCTAGAGGTTACAAAGTAGAAGAGACGGTTCTCCATTTCCTACGGAATTGCCCCTACATCCATACGACTTGGATTAGCATCATAAACAGAGACGCACAAGATATATTTTTCAATCAATCCTTTCAAGATTGGCTAAAAACGAATCTTACCCTAGTCTTTCAAATGCAGTATGGGACTCCCTGGCTCATAGTCTTTGTAACAGCTTGTAACATAGCTTGGAGATGCCGAAATAACTTCATCTTTAAGAATGAGAACCTACAAAAGGCGCAATTACACCAGATGATACGAAGGTTAGCTGAAGATTACAATTTTATCATGAGGATCATAAAGCATAGTAGTTATATTCTCAAGGTTACTAGAGATGAGCTTGTAGGATGGGAACCACCAAATTGGGGTTGGGCCAAGCTTAACATCGATGGTTTGGTCTTACAACCCGCCAACTTGGTCATAAAGGAGCTTGCGGTGGCCTTATTAGAGACTAGAGAGGTCGCACCATTGCAGACTTTAGTATGAATATAGGGGTTTGCACCATAACCCAGGCAGAGCTTTGGGGTTTCTATATTGGGGGTTAAGCTGGCTAACCAACTGGGCATCAGCAAGATAGTGGTGGAAACGAACTCATAGTGTGCGTTGTCGCTGATTCAGAAAGCATCGCAGGGGAGACATGGAAGCTCGTTCCTAATTTGGTCCATTCAAGAGCACCTAGTAAAATTTCAGAGAATCGATGTAAGGTACATCTTCAAAGAGACAAATTTTTATGCTGATTTCCTTGCAAAAGCTGGGCAAGATCATCCTCAAGAAATCCAGTTCTTTGAAGTACCCTTTCCCTTGTTGCAGCACCACCTCATCGCAGATGCTTGTGGAGTGAAGTTTATTAGACCTGTTGTGATGTAGTCTTTAGTTTTTCTTTGGGCCTGTGGCCTCGCCTTCAATAAAAAAAAAACATAGAAATATATGAAAAAAGTAGATTGAAATTCTAATCATTCATTTACATTATAATTTAACAATTCTCTTTATAATTCTACTTTTTTTTTTTGTTTCGTTTCTATTTCATTTTGAATTTTGCGCTTAGTGCTTTCTGGTTATAACAGCTGCCTAGAATCTTGTTAAGGTATTTAGAGCGTGTAATTTTCTTATTCATGGGTGCATTTTCTGTAATCAATTCTGCTGAATCAACACCAAGTCCTTCTCTTCCAAATAGTTCTTCCTTCACACCAAAATCCTTTCAAATGCTATTTCCAAAAAAGTGGGTGAAAACAATCATAGGATGATGAGTTTGGAAAACTCTAAGTTAATATTAGTGATGACTAAACATTATTAATATAATTAATTACAAAATTATTAAATTGATTCCAATTCAAATATGTTAATTATAATAATTTTGCTATGTAGGTTTTGTCATTGGGTCGAAAAGAAAAGAAAAATTACAAGCCCAATTGTATTAAAATAAACATTCAGCATTGATACAAAATTCCTTTGATCCTTGTGGCTGAATTGTTGTTATGTTATTTGGGCTAGAATTCAATCATTACTATGAGCCCAAATTATTTTGCTAGAAACTAGCTTGCTTGGTCTGAAAACAAGAAAGAGAGAAAGCAAGGAATGCTTCCAACGGATCCCATTTCCATCATGTGGTGGATTTCAAAATTCTCTTTGATTGAGTTAATTACCTTGGAAACATGAAAGAGAAAATGTGGGTGTATGCTCAAGATTTCAATCTCACCCAAAAGAGTCCCATCTTTCAGCCGTTAAGCGCATCATTAGATACATTAAGGGAACCAGTGATTATGGCTTATGGTATCCAAAATCTGATGATTTTTGTGCAGTAGGGTTTTGTGATACAGATTATGCGGGAGATAGGGTGGATAGAAGGAGCACCTTCGGCATGTGTTGCTTCCTTAGAAGCTCACTCAACATGTGGTCAAGCAAAAAAATAAGCCACAGTGGACCTATCCACAGCTGAAGCTGAATACATTTCCGCATCTGCATGTTGCTCACAACTAATTTGGTTAAAAACACTGTTGGAAGATTGCAAATTAAAGATCAATAGTATACCCTTATTTTGTGATGATATGAGTGCTATAAACATTTCTAAAAATCCTATTCCGCACTCAAGAACCAAGCACATTGAAATCAAATATCATTTTATTAGAGAACATGTGCAAAAGGGTACTATTGATATTCAATTTGTAAAATCTGAAGACCAACTTGCTGATATTTTTACAAAACCCCTCTGTGAATACAGATTCTGCACTTTGAGAAAAAGTTTGGGAATGATAGATTTGAGCTCTATTGATAACTTGTGAAATTTTTTATTCTATTCAATTTTGTCTCGTAGGAAAGCAGGAGATAAAATTCAGGATGTGTTAAAAGGGGCATGATACAGGGGGAGACTGCGCAGACATTAATGATATTGGGCCCCACCAAATCTCTTTGACTCCACTCTGACCGTTTTGTTAGTTCCTCTTTGTGTTAATCACAATTCCTTTTTGTTGTCTTATCAAATCTTGTTGGAAGAGGTTATTGTCAAATCAAATCCTTTCCCTCTTCTCATCCCTTGATTCTAGAAAACAACTTTTCAGTTTTAAATTCAAATAAAAGGAAACCTCCCTTGGTCAATAACCGCTCATTAATGGTCATTAACTCCCTCTAATTCTTTCTCCGCTCAACATTTAATGCGTCCCTAACCTCCCACATCTCTCCACTCAATTCGGTTCTCTCTTCATCTTCCCCCTTTCACTTCTCCATTTTTATTATCATGAAAAAGAAAAATACTCCAAGGAAAAGTGAACGAATCCTTCTCTCCTACAAACCTTCCACTCCTCAAACCCACACTCACATACACATACATTCCACCTCTTCATCCTCTTCCTCACCACCATCCAAGCACACGGACACCATGAGGAGGAAGGTAATCGCAACAAAGACTTCCTTAAGAAAAAAGAAGGAACCCATGGTTGAAGAGGAAGAAGAATCTCACACCTCACTGCCGCCATCACCTCCGAAGAAGACCACCCCTGGACGCAGTTCACAGAAGACCAAAAGTTTTGTGTTACACAACACGAGGGAGCCAGCAAACTTGGAATCATTGGAATTCAAAAATAAGTTCAACAAACCTCATTCACACTATGATCCAGCCCGATTCAATTCGTGTGCCTCCTATGAGTTCCATAAGGAAGTATTGGAGAAACGCCACCTCTGTGCCACCTACTTGGTGAATCTGGACTCACTCACAGCCAAAGGAATCAACATTTCTCTTCTATTTGAGAATCTGAAATGAACTCCTCTGCTCCATATTCAGAAACATGTTTACCCAGGATTGGTATGAGAATTTTATGCTAATATGAGACTGATCGATGGTACCATCCACTCTTACGTGTACATGACTGAAAAATGGGACTCTCAGGTTGGGGTCACATACAAGCAAGCCCTTCAACAAATCTGTGAGAACTTGTCTAGCTTGGACGGTACCATCCCTACTCACAAGGCCCTCGGACCAACAAACTCTCTGCTGCACTGAATCATCACCCATATTCTAACTCCTCAAAGTGGTTCACATAACAGAGTAAATATTTCTGACTCTCTTGTACTTTTTGCTATTATTACTTCCTCTCCTATCTTATTTGGATACCTTATGATAAGGCACATGTGGGAATCTGTTAAGAGTACCAAAAAGGAAAATTTACCTTATGGCATGTTTCTCACCAGTATTTTTGAATATTTTAAAGTTGATTTAACAAATGAAGCTGTAGAAAATAATGTCTCAATGATTAAAGGCGGAGGAGCTATGAAGGGAAGCAAAGGGAAGAAGTCAGTTCCCTCGGACAGTGAGTTTGAGAGTCGGCCTGAGTCCTCCAAGACAGCCAAATCGATCAAAGAAATTCTTACTGAATTCTCCAACATGTCGCAGCTAATGGTGCAATCATATAAGGCTGCCCGCAAGCAAGCTTTTGAAAATGAAAGGGCTTGGATGAAGTGCAAAGACCGGGTGGGACTAATGTTGCAGAGTTTTGAGGAAGAGATGGGTGCTGCCAGTGATGATGAGGCAGATGACTTTGAGTACAACTTATCTGATGATTGATCACTATTTTTTTTATGTTGATATTTGGCTTGTTTTGGCTCATTTTGGTATTGTAGTAGTCTGCTTGGATACTTTAGACCTATGACACTGTGATAAATTCTTGATATTTTGGTTATATTTTGGATATTTTGCTTCCAATGTCATCTTTTTGCATGTGCCTCTTTGATGACAAAAGGGGGAGAAATGGCTGAAAATTTGAAATATTGAAATCAGAGAAAACAAGGGATGAAATCCTTGGTTGATTTATGATTACCCTTGTTTCAATTATTTGTTGTGGTGATCTGTTTGATGTTTTCTTTTTATGCATTTGATTCACCTTTGTACATATGCTTGCTGTATTCTGTATGAGGAATATTTTTTTGCAGTTCCTTTAAGCTTCAATATGAAAATAAATTCTGATAGGTGCTGTGAGATCAAAAAAATGGTTTGTTGTGTTCATGATTGACTAAAAATGTTTTCCTTGCTATGATTTTTGCTCTGACATGTTGGCTGAAAAATATTTTCAATAGCTTGAATAGCAATTTCTTGAAACATCAAAAATAATTTTTGGTTAATATGTACTCAATTGCTTTGTGTATGTTTGAGCAGAAAATTAATTTATGATAACAAATAAGTTTTGTTTATCACTCCAATTCTGCTCATAAATCAAGCCATTCAACATCCTACATATAATATGTTGAATAACATTGCTGCCTTAGGCTTGATAAAAATGTTACAGGTATAAAGCTTCTCTTGGTAAAATAGCATACATTAAGGGGGAGCCATGTAACAATTGGAAAGGAAGGAATCCAAGTATTCAAAAGGGAGTACTCTAACTTTTGATTTCTTTCCATTTTAATTTTTAATAATGTTTGTCATCACGGGGGAGATTGATGAGTTTGGAAAATTCTAAGTTAATATTAGTGATGACTAAAAATTATTAATATAATTAATTGCAAAATTATTAAATTGATTTCAATTCAAATATGTTAATTAAAATAATTTTGCTATGCAGGTTTTGTCATTGGGCCAAAAAGAAAAGAAAAATTACAAGCCCAATTGTATTAAAATAAACATTCAGCATTGATACAAAATTCCTTTGATCCTTGTGGCTGAATTGTTGTTATGTTATTTGGGCCAGAATTCAATCATTATTATGAGCCCAAATTGTTTTGCTAGAAACTAGCTTGCTTGGTCCGAAAACAAGAAAGAGAGAAAGCAAGGAATGCTTCCAACGGATCCCATTTCCATCATGTGGTGGATTTTAAAATTCTCTTTGCTTGAGTTAATTACCTTAGAAACATGAAAGAGAAAATATCAAAGTGATTTGATGGCATTAAGTGTAGCTTACACGCTACTACACAAAGCATGGAGAGTTGAACCTAATTAATTTATTTGTGATAACACTCATAGCTTTGCTTTTTTCTTTCTTCTCTCTCTACTCCTTCTTCTCTTTCGGTCATTTCAATAGAGAAAGCATGGTAGCTATGGCAAGCTACCGAAAAGAAGAAGAAGCAAGCAAAAAGGACATTGTAATGATAGCAAGAAAAAGAAAACAAAAAGTATGATGTGGCTGAGATCTTCAACCAAGTAAGGTAAGATATGGTGAAGTAAGCTCAGCCTCTCCATACCAAAAATGGATGAAGAAGATTTCGGTCAGAGGAAGAAGATCCTTGGAGGGATGTCTTGTCTCTGATTTTGCTCAACCACCACAAGAGGTAGCTATAGTGGCTACGTGGTGGAGGAGGCAGAAGTTGGAGCAGATGAAGCTGTCATCATCAATAACTCATCAAGGGCTAGGAATCCATCTTGGAGAGCAAGGCAAGATGGAAGGCTCGGATTGATGAAGATTGGTGACCAAGGAAGGACCAGAGGTAATTGCATGTTGGGTTTTTGCATTCGGTTATCTCTCCTCTCTCTCTGGCCGAACCGGTTTGCATGAAGAAGAAGAAGATTAGCTTGGTTTATTTGGTTTCAACCGTGGAGGATTCCCCCTCTATATAAGGGTGAACACCCAGGGCTTGAAGCAAGGAGAAAAGAGTGAAAAGCACAGAGTTCTCATAGCTACCCAAGCTAACAGAAGTTCTTCTCCTTCAATGTGTTTCGTGTTATATTTTTCTGTTTAATTTTGTCTATCTTGAGTCTCATGGAAAAAGGCAAACAGTGAGGTTTGTATGAAAAAACCATAGAGCGGAAAAAGGCAGAGAGTGTAAAATTAAAAGAAAAAGCCATAGATGTCCTTAGAGGTCCTTTGTATATCTGTGTTGTGTTTCATGATTCTGTGGGAATCCCCTTGCAAGTTGGGTTAGCACTTAGCAGTTGAAAGCTTGGCAGTAACCAAGCCAAGTTCAGGATTGGGGTTTAGATTCTGGACTTGTCCCGGATAAGAAGGGTAGTTCCTAGGGAGAATTTGTGATTGTAATCAAGAATGATTATAGTGAAATTCCATCATCCTTGTGATGGAGACTGGATGTAGGCTGCACTGCACTTAGCAGCTGAACCAGGATATATCTGGGTGTAATTTTCTTTCTCTTCTACTCTATTTCTGATTTCTGCTGCATAGGAGATAAAATTGAAAAATATCTCGTGCCGAGTCACGAGATAAAAAGAAAAGTCTCGTGACTGGGTACGAGACAAATAAAAAAGTCTTCAGAAAGTATTTCAAAGGTCAGCAAGTGTTTTTAAGTAAAAAAAGGGTTAAGATTCAACCCCCCTTCTCTTAGCCACTGAAAACCATCATAGGACATGATAGTAGAAAGCTTTGGCTATCAAAAGAGGACAATATTTAGAGTCTCACTTTGAAAAAGAATCCATTCCTTTACAGTATACATCGGATCAAGATCAAGCAGCTGGAAAAGAATCTCAACAATATAAACAATGGCGACAGAAAGATTACAACATCATCTCCTTCTTGCTTGCCTCCATGAATGATGTCTTCTCAAATAAAATGGTTGGTTGCCTTTTTGCTTATGAGATATGGAATTAAATTGAGGATTATTTTGCCAAATCCACTAAACATAAGGTCAAACAACTCAAATCAAGTCTCAAGAACATCAAGAAACATGACTCTCCTGCTGATGAGTATATTTCCAAGATTAGAGAGGTTGCTAATGCACTCACAACTCTTGGAAGTCCTATCACTACTGAAGAATAGATAGAGGCTCTTCTTGCGGGACTTAATCTTGAATATTAAGTTTTGATGACCATGATCAATTCAAAACCTAAATTATATTCTCTACCTAAGATTGAGACTATGATTATGTCTCTTGATGATATGCTACAACAATTTCAAAAACCAAAGAACTTGCTGCCTGAGGCTCATCTAACACAAAGTTCATTATCAAACTCTTTTAGTTTTGATCGTGGAAACTTCAATAGAAGAGAAAAGGGGGGAAGAATGACAAGAGGAGCATGTTCCTACTTTGGAGCTCCAAGGCCTCAATGTCATATTTGTGGAAGATTTGGCCATATAGCATGGCATTGTTTTTATGGTTTTGACCAACGGATTCCTCCAACATCTCAATCATAAGGATCCTCATACTCTTCTATATCATCACAGTCTCTTCCATCATCTTTAGCATCTCAAGTTTCAGGATCCTCCATAGTTCCTCCTCCACCAACACCCCATTTTCATAATCCCTCAGCATATATGGTTGTCCCTTATTCGGTGGTGGTTGATCCAGCATGGTATTCTGGCACTAGTGCTTCACACTATGTCACTTCCAATACATCAAATCTTCTTTAAAGCTCAGACTATGCTGGACAAGAACAAGTTATAGTTGGTAATGAAAAAAAATTGACAATTTCTCATATTAATAATTCTATCTTGCATGCTTTAAACACAAATCAATTTTTTAATTTGAAACTAATACACTCACCATATATCATTAAAAATCTTATAAGTATTTCCAATTTTTGTGGAGTTAATGTTGTCTTTTTTTTAGTTTCATACTTATTTTTACTTTGTTAAATGTCAGCATTCCAAAAATATTTTTTTGCAAGAATTCCGTAAAGGTTGTTTATACAAGTTCTACAATGTGAAAATTCCTTTTCACAAATCTCCTCCCTTCTCTCCTTACGTTTTCTTTGTTAATTTTTTACACTAATGAGCTGTGGCATAGGTGCTTACGCCATACTTCACGTAAATTTGTAAAAATAGTTATATCTTCATGTAATATTTTTTGTACCAATATCAAAGAATTCAGTATGAATACAATTTGTGAATATTGTGCACAAGCTAAGCATCATAAATTGTTTTTTTTTTTTCAGATTCAATTCAGAAGCATTGCAATTAGTATATTCTGATGTATGGAGATCCTCTCCATATAGTTTTCGTCTTGTACAGATATTATGCTACATTCATTGATTCTTTCTCTAAATATACATGTCTTTATCTTTTACATACAAAATCTCAAGCCTTCTATACCTTTTTTTAGTTTAAATCCTTAATGGAAAATCTTACTGGCAAGAAAATAAAAGAGTTTCAGACTGATCATCGGGGTGAATATACATCTCATATTTTTTTTTGAATTTTTGTCCTAACAAGATATCTTGTATAGGTATTTTTGTCCATATACACATGAATAACAAGGAAGAGTTGAAAAAAAGCATCGTCATATTATAGAAACCAGTTTGGCAATGCTTTCTCAAGTCTCTATGCCTTTAACATATTGGGATGAGGCTGTTATTACTGCAACATATATATCTCATTAATCGATTGCATATACCAACTTTACAAAATACGTCTCTCTATAAAGTTTTATTTAATAAACTATCTAATTATGCTTTGTTGAAAACTTTTGACAGTGCTTACTATCCTCTATCAAGGCTTTACAATAAAAATCAATCCGACTATAGATCACATAAATGTATGTTTTTGGGTTATGATTTAGAATTTTAGAACATAAAGGGTATAAGTGTTTATCGTTTACAGGTAAGGTTTTTTTCTTTAGAGGTGTTGTTTTTTATTAATATAATGCCATATAGCATGGCATTGTTTTTATGGTTTTGACCAACGGATTCCTCCAACATCTCAATCATAAGGATCCTCATACTCTTCTATATCATCACAGTCTCTTCCATCATCTTTAGCATCTCAAGTTTCAGGATCCTCCATAGTTCCTCCTCCACCAACACCCCATTTTCATAATCCCTCAGCATATATGGTTGTCCCTTATTCGGTGGTGGTTGATCCAGCATGGTATTCTGGCACTAGTGCTTCACACTATGTCACTTCCAATACATCAAATCTTCTTTAAAGCTCAGACTATGCTGGACAAGAACAAGTTATAGTTGGTAATGAAAAAAAATTGACAATTTCTCATATTAATAATTCTATCTTGCATGCTTTAAACACAAATCAATTTTTTAATTTGAAACTAATACACTCACCATATATCATTAAAAATCTTATAAGTATTTCCAATTTTTGTGGAGTTAATGTTGTCTTTTTTTTAGTTTCATACTTATTTTTACTTTGTTAAATGTCAGCATTCCAAAAATATTTTTTTGCAAGAATTCCGTAAAGGTTGTTTATACAAGTTCTACAATGTGAAAATTCCTTTTCACAAATCTCCTCCCTTCTCTCCTTACGTTTTCTTTGTTAATTTTTTACACTAATGAGCTGTGGCATAGGTGCTTACGCCATACTTCACGTAAATTTGTAAAAATAGTTATATCTTCATGTAATATTTTTTGTACCAATATCAAAGAATTCAGTATGAATACAATTTGTGAATATTGTGCACAAGCTAAGCATCATAAATTGTTTTTTTTTTTTCAGATTCAATTCAGAAGCATTGCAATTAGTATATTCTGATGTATGGAGATCCTCTCCATATAGTTTTCGTCTTGTACAGATATTATGCTACATTCATTGATTCTTTCTCTAAATATACATGTCTTTATCTTTTACATACAAAATCTCAAGCCTTCTATACCTTTTTTTAGTTTAAATCCTTAATGGAAAATCTTACTGGCAAGAAAATAAAAGAGTTTCAGACTGATCATCGGGGTGAATATACATCTCATATTTTTTTTTGAATTTTTGTCCTAACAAGATATCTTGTATAGGTATTTTTGTCCATATACACATGAATAACAAGGAAGAGTTGAAAAAAAGCATCGTCATATTATAGAAACCAGTTTGGCAATGCTTTCTCAAGTCTCTATGCCTTTAACATATTGGGATGAGGCTGTTATTACTGCAACATATATATCTCATTAATCGATTGCATATACCAACTTTACAAAATACGTCTCTCTATAAAGTTTTATTTAATAAACTATCTAATTATGCTTTGTTGAAAACTTTTGACAGTGCTTACTATCCTCTATCAAGGCTTTACAATAAAAATCAATCCGACTATAGATCACATAAATGTATGTTTTTGGGTTATGATTTAGAATTTTAGAACATAAAGGGTATAAGTGTTTATCGTTTACAGGTAAGGTTTTTTTCTTTAGAGGTGTTGTTTTTTATTAATATAATTTTTTTTATACTAAAATTTTCATATCAAATATTGTTAACAACAAACAAGAATATAATGCAACTATACCTAAGATTAATACTGTTTTTGATAAATTCTCTTCTTTTAATCATCATTCTACGTCATCTATTAACAATATTACTGATTCTGAAAAAAAGTACAAATATTATTATTCCTCCAACTACAATATCTACACACCAAAAATAGATCATTATGTGATCTTAAGCAAGCTCCAAGGAAATTATTTCTTAAGCTTAGTGGTACTCTATTCAAGTTTGTTTCAAAGTGCAAAGTCTAATACATCAGTTTATATCAAAATTGGACATAATTTTATTATTTATATAGTGCTATATTGATGATGTTATAGTTGCTGGTGATAATCAAATAGAAATAGATAAGTTGATGAAACAACTTGATAGTATTTTTTCTTTAAAAGTTTTGGGTGAGTTGTCTTATTTTTTGGAGATAAAAATAATTAGAACAAATGTTAGTCTTTTACATCTCTCTCAAACAAAATATATAATTGATTTACTCTCTAAGTTAGAAATGACAGAGGCAAGATCAATGCCAACATCAATGATCTCAACTCTTCAGCTAACATCTTCAAGGTCCTAGAAATTTGGTAATCCCCTTTATAATGTTTTATTTAACATACCCTAATTTTACTATGTGCATTTACATGACCTTTTATACCATTATATTATTATTATCCCTTTAATATTGAGAGTACATGCCTTTTTTATGTCTTGTTCAATGTACCCTATTCTATTATGCGCATCTAAATGACCTATTATATCCTTATATTATTATTACTCCTTTAATTTAAGGTCAAGGGTACATGCTTTCTTATAATATTTCATTCAAGTATTTAATATACCCCATTCTTACTATGTGCACTTAGATTATACTTTATACATTATATTATTAATATTTTCTTAGGGTCATTAGTACATATTTCCTTATAATTGTTTTATTCGACTAATTAATATCCCCTATTTTATTATGTGGAATTATATAAATTTTTATACCATTAGATTAATAATATTTCTTTTGAGTCAAGAGTATATGCCCTCTTATAACTATTTTATTCAACTATTTAAAATATCCTATTTTTTATATAATGTACATTATATGATATTTTATACATTATATTATTAATATTCCTCTAAGGTCGAGAGTACCTACTTTCTTATAACATATTATTCAACATGCTCCTTTTATCATAGTATATGTCCCTCCTCTTGCATGACCTATTCTTGCATGAACCTCTTCTTGTGTATGCCTAAACAACCTTAATTGTAAATTAAACTGAGGGAATGATCATTCGGTAAGGGAAGGTGACCCCCAAAAATAAGATAATCGAGATGATCCTTCGGTAAGGGAATGTGATCGGCAAACCTTTGGGATAAGAACCTTCGGTAAGGGAAGGGGACTATCCCATCAATTTTATATAATAAGATATCTTTGTTGATATAACTCTTTTCTTGTGTATGTCTAAATAACCTTGATTGTAAATTGAACTGAGAGAATGATCCTTCGGTAAGGGAAGGTGACCCCCAAAGACAAGATATCGATATGATCCTTCGGTAAGGGAAGGTGATCGCCAAAATGTTTGGGATAAGAACCTTCGGTAAGGGAAGGGAACTCCCACCTTTTATACCGGTTTGAGCTCAATACCTTCCATAAAAGCTACAAGTAAGAAAGGAGAAAGTATGAAAGAAAGTTTGATTTTTTATTTATCTTTTTTAAAAATTTATGTTGATGTTCCATAAGCTATTCCTATGTTCTTTCCTATTGCCTATATGTTTTACGCTTTACAAGAGGTTCATATTACATGCCATGCCATACGACTTTCTTTTAAAATCTCGCGCGTGGGCTGTGGATAGATATGGAGGTGTTACATAGCACTCCTACTAAGACTTTAAGTTCTCATCCCTTCCTTTTTTTTCCCATACTATCTCCAGAGGAATATGGCACAGCGGATAGAGATGATGCAGCGCCCCTCGATGGTAACTTCTGAATACGACCCTTCAAAGCACGCGTGGGTAGTTACGACCACTATTACCGTGCTCCAAACTATCTACTTAGGTCGTGATTTCGTAGAAAGAGACCCCCAACTGTCCGTCATAACCTTCCTAGATGTGAACGCTTCAGCACCCAGGAAACGGTCACCCGAGGTGGTATATTTCGAATCAGATTTCCGAGACAGAGGAAGAAAAATCCGACAGTCCTAGCCAGGAGGAGGACACAATGGAGGAGGATCCCGAGGAGGAGTTGACCTCTTGCGAAAGTCCAAAGGTGGAGTACGTACCCGATTCCCCCACTTCGGTACCCCATCGAGTCTTCGTTTACCCCACAAAACGGAATCGAATCTTCACTGCACGGAAAGGTGTTGGAGGAAAACCACTGGTACCTCAATTTGTGAATAATTGAAGGGTCCTGATCAAGGATAGGATAGGACACAAGTATGGGAGCCTCTTCGACGAAATTAGTCAGGACGTATTAGTTTTCTCTTTCTTTTGTTATAATTACCTCTAAGGATTTTATTTTGAACCGTACTCATGGGAAAGCTGTTATTTCATATTGATTATATTCAATTCCATCGTTTTAGTGCTACTCGTTTTCCTCTTCACGCGCACTTCCTCCTTCCGCATAACGATTAAGTTCATTCTCTTTTTCTATCGAGTGTGGCACCTTATTTAAAGACCTTCAAGATAGGATTTAACTTAGGATGTTACAGGTCAATTTATGCATCGACTAGTGTTAGCTCACTAGAAAGCTGTAAAAAGACTGCTTAGATACTTGTAAGGATCGAAGAATGAAAGATTTATCTTCTACAAGTGCACAGATTTTAGAATTTATGGATTCTCATATGTGGATTGGGCTTCGGACTTAAAAGGATAGAAGGTTAGTCTCTGAATTTTGTGTTTTCCTTAACTCTAATTTGGCATTTTGGTCTTGTAGAAAATAGGTAACTATTAGCAGATTTTTAACTGAGACTAAATTTAGGAGCCTTACTTCGTGTAAGGTTTAAATTGTCTGGATAAGAAATCTTCTGCTTGAATTAAATGTAGATCTCAGTATAATTTCTACGATTTTTTATGACAATTTGAGTACAATTATGTTGACTGTTTTTCATGATAAAATTAAACAATTTTAGCTAGGTATTCAATTTGTGATGGATAAAATCAAGAGTAACATGTTGTATGTGGTCCACATACCAGAAGCATGAACACAGAATTGATATCTTTACTAAATCACTATCAGCTGCTTCATTTTAAATGAAAAAGTAAACTTAAGATAATTTCAAGACCTATCCCAAATTTAAGGAAAGATATCAAGGATACCAATATAAAATTATTGGAATTAATTAAAACGGTAAAAACTAATTCTGATATAGGTAGTGATAGCACATAGTTAATTTTTTACTTTTTTTGAGCTAACTATGTTAGGATATTTGTGTATAAATAGCATAGAAATGAGTGAAAAAAGTGTGTTAAAATTCTAATAATTTATTCACATTACAATTCAACAATTTTTTTTTATAATTCTAATGTTCTTTCTCTATTTTGTTTCTATTTCATTTTAAATTCTGTAGTTAGTGCTTTTTGGCTTTGAGAGCTACTTAAAATCTTGTTAATTTTTAAACTCAATATTATCTATAATAATTACTTTTTAGAATATATTTTGAAAAATTTTAGTCTTAATAAATGCTATTTTTTT
>NC_029787.2:22328623-22332426 GCF_000816755.2 Arachis ipaensis
GCCGTCTAAACTCTAAAGTGTGTTTTTACTAAAATTTCTACAAATAAAAAATGTTAACGACTTTTTAAAGCTCTTCAAAAGAATATTTTTTTTTACTGTTTTAACTAATGTCTTAAAGAAATATATTTAGTATATTTAGTTACAAAATATATTCTTTATGAGTAATTCTTGGCATACAAGCGATTAAGGCTTGTAAGCCTTACAAGTTCAATTAAAACTAACGCTCAAAACACGCTTCGAACCATTTTTCTTCCTCTTCGTCTTCTTCTTCTTCTTTTCTTTCGTTTCTTGCCTTCTCTTTCTCCTTCTTCTTCTTCTTCTTGCTGCACGTTCTTCTTCCTCTTACTCTTTTTCTTCTTCTCCTTTTCTTTTGTTTCTGCACGTTCTTCTTCATCGTCTTCCTCTTCTTCTTCATTTACGTTCTTTCTCTCTGTTTTATCCTTTTTTTTTTCGATTTTTCATGGTGAAATCGTTTTTGAAGAAGAAGAAGCAGTAGAAGATAAGGAGGAGAAAGAGAAAGAGTTCTGAATTATGCATAAGATGTATTTTAATAAATTTTGGGTGTATTTCTTTAAATCCTTTGGGTGTATTTCTATAATCGTTTGGGTAAATTCCTGTAACCGTTTGGGTGTATTTCTGTAATCATTTTGGGTGTACTTCTGTAATCGTTTGGGTGTATTTCTGAAGTTCCATTATCTTCAAAAGGATTACAGAAATACGCCCAAAGGATTACGAAAAATACACCCAAAGTATTTAAGAAATACACCCAAAATTCGTTGCATAATTCAGAACTCTTTCTCTTTCTCCTCATCTTCTGCTGCTTCTTCTTCTTCAAAACGATTTCAAAGCTTGATTTCAGAAACTATGAAAATCGAAAAAAAATGAAGAAGAAGAACCGTTCTGAGTGTAGCGCTTTGAAAATAGGAAACGTTGAATAACGCATTAAAAGGCCTAGTAACTTGTAAGAGTTGTAAGTCAAAAAGACTTGTATGTGTAGCACTCCTCATTTTTTATAAGAAATGTGAATTTTTTTACTATTGATTAATAAATAAGTTTGTTAGTCTTATTTTAAATATCATTTTTTAATTAATTTATAATAAAAATTCACACTTAATACAATCGAATAGTTTTTCTAATTAAGAACATAAATTTTTTATTCTTAATCTTTTCGAGTTTCAATATTGGAATTCATAAATAATAAAAGCAACAAAAAATATAAAAATTAATTAACATGCATTTTATGGTAAAAATAATATTAGTTACTTTTTAATATTTTTCAGTAAATATATAAACAATTTAGGCTTTATTATTTTTTTCCAAAGGTAGACAATATTCATTCCATCAATTAAAAGAAGAGAAAAGGACAAATCGATTCCTAACTTTTTGGTCAACGGACATTTAAATCTTTAAAGATTTAAAAATACATTTAAGTCTCTAACCTCTTTAAAATATGGACATATGGATCCATGAATCTAATTTGTTCAATTTAAAAAATTCTCTCACGTGTGCATCCGTATCAATCAGGTCAATATAACGGGAATCATGTTTGATTTTTCCGTTGAGTCTGACAAATCCAAGTGAACATGAGGAATCAATATGTCTAAGTTTTGAAAAATTCATAGACTTAAATGTATTTTCAAATTCTCAAAAATTTAAATGTCTACGAATCAAAAGATCAATAACCTATTTTTTTTTCTCTTAAAATAAATAAAATGCTATAGTTTTGGTCCATACTTGGACACAATATAAGAGAGGGGTTTTCCATAATGCCTTTACAGCAAAAGAAAGAAGTAAAGAACAAATATTTTTTACTTTTATTTTTAGTATCAAACAACTCCACCTATGTTACACTTGCGGTACATAGCCAGTCCTAAACCCGGATAAATGAGGAGAGTTGTGTTAGGTCTTCGACAACTAACATAAAAATATAGTCCCATGACATGAATCAAAGACATTATTGCGCTAAAGTTAGGTCGTTGTCCGGAAGCAACACGCTGTATGGCTCGAGTACGGTGTCAAATGAGCAAGAGCTGCTGCATCGGTGCCTGGATGTAGTGTTAAATGAGTAATGGTTCTCGCGTTTTCGTGAACGGACGAGGGTAAATAAGCTAGTTCACAAAGTAAAAGGTAAAGGTCGGAGCGACAGAAGGTTGAGATTTGGGACATAGAACATAGGCACTCTAACAGGAAAGTCCATGGAGGTGGTGGACACCATGACAAGGAGGAAGATTAATATTATGTGCCTACAAGAAATAAAATGGGTTGGTGCGAAGGCTAGGGAGTTGGATACTTCTGGTTTCAAACTTTGGTATACAGGAAAGGTGAAGAATATGAATGGGATTGGAATAATTATGGATAAGCAGTGGAAGAAGGACGTAGTGGATGTTAAGAGGGTGGGAGATTGAATCATCTCTATCAAACTTGTGGTGGAGGGATGTGCTTTCCATGTGATTAGCGCCTATGCACCGCAAGTGGGTTCGGACGAACAACACAAGATAAGGTTTTGGGAGGATCTAGAAAGTTTGGTTCAAGACATACCTTTGGGAGATAAGATTTTCTTAGGAGGAGGTTTAAATGGCCATGTTGGGAGAGAAGTGACTGAATATGAGAATATTCATGTAGGCCATGGTTTTGGGGTGATCAATACCGAGGGTAAAACTATTTTGGACTTTTCCTCAACCTTTGATCTTCTCATTGCAAATACATATTTTAAAAAGAGAGACGAACATCTTATAACCTATAAGAGTGGCATGACAAGCTCTCAAATTGACTTCTTCTTGTTGAGGAGAGTCGACCGGAAATTTTGCATTAATTGTAAAATTATCCCGGGAGAGAGTTTGACAACATAACATAGGGTGCTCGTCATAGATTTCTGCGTTGAGCAAAAGACATCATATGAAGAACCCAAGGACGAGGTGGTGGCGGATGAAAGGTGAGGAACAAAGAAGCTTCCTAAGACGGGTAGGAGAAGAGACAAAGTGGGATGGGAATGGAAGTGCGGAAGAGATGTGGAGGGAGATGGCAGAAGTTATTAGAAGAACAACAAAAGAAAGCTTTGGTGAATCTAAAGGAATAGGACCAAGAGACAAGGAGTCCTGGTGGTAGAATGCGAGTGTACAAGATAAGATAAATATAAAAAGGGAGTGCTTTAAAGAGTGGTCTCTATGCCGCAACGCAGATAACTGGAAAAAATATAAGGCGGCTAAGAAAGAGACAAAAGTGGCTGTAAGTGAAGCAAGAAAAAGAGCATATGAGGGTCTCTACCAGTCTTTGGGCACGAAAGAAGGAGAAAAAGGTATATATAGAATCGCAAAGAACCGTGAGAGAAGAACAAGTGATTTGGATCAGGTTAAGTGCATAAAAGATAAGGATGGAGAGGTGTTGGCTCAAGAGGAGAAGATTAATGAAAAGTGGAAGAGCTACTTCTACGAGTTATTTAATGAGAGACAGAAGACTCTTCCGAGCCTTGGTCGGTTATGCACAAGGGAAGAAGATAAAAACTTTGACTACTATCGGAGGATCCGAGACTTCGAGGTAAAAGAAGCTCTAAAGCAGATGAAAAATGGCAGGGCAGTAGGACCAGATAATATCCCGATTGAGGTTTGGAAGGGTCTTGGAGAAAAAGGCATCAACTGGTTAACCAAGCTTTTTAATGAGATTTTAAGGTCAAAGAAGATGCCTGATGAGTGGAGAAAGAGCACCTTGTACCTATCTACAAGAAGAATGGGGATATACAAAGTTGCAGAAACTATAGAGGGATCAAGCTTATGAGTCATACCATGAAGTTATGGGAAAGGGTGATA
>NC_029787.2:22338146-22344187 GCF_000816755.2 Arachis ipaensis
CTTCTTCTTCTTCTTCTTGCTGCACGTTCTTCTTCCTCTTACTCTTCTTTCTTCTCCTTTTCTTTCGTTTCTGCACGTTCTTCTTCATTGTCTTCCTCTTCTTCTTCATTTAGGTTCTTTCTCTCTGTTTTATCTTTTTTTTTTTCGATTTTTCATGGTGAAATCGTTTTTGAAGAAGAAGAAGCAGTAGAAGATGAGGAGGAGAAAGAGAAAGGGTTCTGAATTATGCATAAGATGTATTTTAATAAATTTTGGGTGTATTTCTTTAAATCCTTTGGGTGTATTTCTATAATCGTTTGGGTAAATTCCTGTAACCGTTTGGGTGTATTTCTGTAATCATTTTGGGTGTACTTCTGTAATCGTTTGGGTGTATTTCTGAAGTTCCATTATCTTCAAAAGGATTACAGAAATACGCCCAAAGGATTACGAAAAATACACCCAAAGTATTTAAGAAATACACCCAAAATTCGTTGCATAATTCAGAACTCTTTCTCTTTCTCCTCATCTTCTGCTGCTTCTTCTTCTTCAAAACGATTTCAAAGCTTGATTTCAGAAACTATGAAAATCGAAAAAAAATGAAGAAGAAGAACCGTTCTGAGTGTAGCGCTTTGAAAATAGGAAACGTTGAATAACGCATTAAAAGGCCTAGTAACTTGTAAGAGTTGTAAGTCAAAAAGACTTGTATGTGTAGCACTCCTCATTTTTTATAAGAAATGTGAATTTTTTTACTATTGATTAATAAATAAGTTTGTTAGTCTTATTTTAAATATCATTTTTTAATTAATTTATAATAAAAATTCACACTTAATACAATCGAATAGTTTTTCTAATTAAGAACATAAATTTTTTATTCTTAATCTTTTCGAGTTTCAATATTGGAATTCATAAATAATAAAAGCAACAAAAAATATAAAAATTAATTAACATGCATTTTATGGTAAAAATAATATTAGTTACTTTTTAATATTTTTCAGTAAATATATAAACAATTTAGGCTTTATTATTTTTTTCCAAAGGTAGACAATATTCATTCCATCAATTAAAAGAAGAGAAAAGGACAAATCGATTCCTAACTTTTTGGTCAACGGACATTTAAATCTTTAAAGATTTAAAAATACATTTAAGTCTCTAACCTCTTTAAAATATGGACATATGGATCCATGAATCTAATTTGTTCAATTTAAAAAATTCTCTCACGTGTGCATCCGTATCAATCAGGTCAATATAACGGGAATCATGTTTGATTTTTCCGTTGAGTCTGACAAATCCAAGTGAACATGAGGAATCAATATGTCTAAGTTTTGAAAAATTCATAGACTTAAATGTATTTTCAAATTCTCAAAAATTTAAATGTCTACGAATCAAAAGATCAATAACCTATTTTTTTTTCTCTTAAAATAAATAAAATGCTATAGTTTTGGTCCATACTTGGACACAATATAAGAGAGGGGTTTTCCATAATGCCTTTACAGCAAAAGAAAGAAGTAAAGAACAAATATTTTTTACTTTTATTTTTAGTATCAAACAACTCCACCTATGTTACACTTGCGGTACATAGCCAGTCCTAAACCCGGATAAATGAGGAGAGTTGTGTTAGGTCTTCGACAACTAACATAAAAATATAGTCCCATGACATGAATCAAAGACATTATTGCGCTAAAGTTAGGTCGTTGTCCGGAAGCAACACGCTGTATGGCTCGAGTACGGTGTCAAATGAGCAAGAGCTGCTGCATCGGTGCCTGGATGTAGTGTTAAATGAGTAATGGTTCTCGCGTTTTCGTGAACGGACGAGGGTAAATAAGCTAGTTCACAAAGTAAAAGGTAAAGGTCGGAGCGACAGAAGGTTGAGATTTGGGACATAGAACATAGGCACTCTAACAGGAAAGTCCATGGAGGTGGTGGACACCATGACAAGGAGGAAGATTAATATTATGTGCCTACAAGAAATAAAATGGGTTGGTGCGAAGGCTAGGGAGTTGGATACTTCTGGTTTCAAACTTTGGTATACAGGAAAGGTGAAGAATATGAATGGGATTGGAATAATTATGGATAAGCAGTGGAAGAAGGACGTAGTGGATGTTAAGAGGGTGGGAGATTGAATCATCTCTATCAAACTTGTGGTGGAGGGATGTGCTTTCCATGTGATTAGCGCCTATGCACCGCAAGTGGGTTCGGACGAACAACACAAGATAAGGTTTTGGGAGGATCTAGAAAGTTTGGTTCAAGACATACCTTTGGGAGATAAGATTTTCTTAGGAGGAGGTTTAAATGGCCATGTTGGGAGAGAAGTGACTGAATATGAGAATATTCATGTAGGCCATGGTTTTGGGGTGATCAATACCGAGGGTAAAACTATTTTGGACTTTTCCTCAACCTTTGATCTTCTCATTGCAAATACATATTTTAAAAAGAGAGACGAACATCTTATAACCTATAAGAGTGGCATGACAAGCTCTCAAATTGACTTCTTCTTGTTGAGGAGAGTCGACCGGAAATTTTGCATTAATTGTAAAATTATCCCGGGAGAGAGTTTGACAACATAACATAGGGTGCTCGTCATAGATTTCTGCGTTGAGCAAAAGACATCATATGAAGAACCCAAGGACGAGGTGGTGGCGGATGAAAGGTGAGGAACAAAGAAGCTTCCTAAGACGGGTAGGAGAAGAGACAAAGTGGGATGGGAATGGAAGTGCGGAAGAGATGTGGAGGGAGATGGCAGAAGTTATTAGAAGAACAACAAAAGAAAGCTTTGGTGAATCTAAAGGAATAGGACCAAGAGACAAGGAGTCCTGGTGGTAGAATGCGAGTGTACAAGATAAGATAAATATAAAAAGGGAGTGCTTTAAAGAGTGGTCTCTATGCCGCAACGCAGATAACTGGAAAAAATATAAGGCGGCTAAGAAAGAGACAAAAGTGGCTGTAAGTGAAGCAAGAAAAAGAGCATATGAGGGTCTCTACCAGTCTTTGGGCACGAAAGAAGGAGAAAAAGGTATATATAGAATCGCAAAGAACCGTGAGAGAAGAACAAGTGATTTGGATCAGGTTAAGTGCATAAAAGATAAGGATGGAGAGGTGTTGGCTCAAGAGGAGAAGATTAATGAAAAGTGGAAGAGCTACTTCTACGAGTTATTTAATGAGAGACAGAAGACTCTTCCGAGCCTTGGTCGGTTATGCACAAGGGAAGAAGATAAAAACTTTGACTACTATCGGAGGATCCGAGACTTCGAGGTAAAAGAAGCTCTAAAGCAGATGAAAAATGGCAGGGCAGTAGGACCAGATAATATCCCGATTGAGGTTTGGAAGGGTCTTGGAGAAAAAGGCATCAACTGGTTAACCAAGCTTTTTAATGAGATTTTAAGGTCAAAGAAGATGCCTGATGAGTGGAGAAAGAGCACCTTGTACCTATCTACAAGAAGAATGGGGATATACAAAGTTGCAGAAACTATAGAGGGATCAAGCTTATGAGTCATACCATGAAGTTATGGGAAAGGGTGATAGAACGGAGGTTGAGAAAAGAGACACAAGTAACAGAGAACCAATTTGGATTTATGTCAGGCAGATCTACCACTGAAGCGATATACCTTTTAAGAAGGATGATTGAGAGGTATCGTAGTAATAAAAGGGATCTACATATGGTGTTTATTGATTTGGAAAAAGCGTATGATAGAGTACCAAGGGAAGTCTTATGGAAGGTTTTAGAAAAGAGGAGAGTAAGGATCGAATATATTCGTGCAATTAAAAACATGTACGATAGGGCCACAACTAGTGTGAAAACTCAAGGTGGTGTGACAGAGGAATTTTCTATTGGTATAGGATTACACCAAGGATCATCCTTAAGTCCATACCTTTTCACATTAGTATTGGAAGTACTCACAGAGCACATTCAAGAGCCTGTGCCATGGTGCATGCTTTTTACCGATGATATTGTCCTTATGGAAGAGTCAAGGGAAGACCTAAATAAGAAGTTGGAGTTATGGAGAGAAGTTCTAGAAGTGTATGGTCTGCGCATAAGCCGTAGCAAGATGGAATATATGGAATGTAATTTCAATCTGAGAAGGAAAAACCCTAATATAGAGGTGAAGATTGGAGAAACAGCCTACGGAAAGTTAATAGTTTTAAGTATCTTGGGTGCATCATACAGAATAATGGAGAGATTGAACAAGATGTAAATCATAGGATCCAAGCAGGTTGGTCAAAATGGCGGAGTGCATATAATTTTCAAAAAAGTGCCTTTAAAACTTAAAGGTAAATTCTATCGCACCGCTATAAGACCGGCTATGCTTTATGGTACAGAGTGTTGGGCGGCTAAAGGGGAGCACGAACATAAACTGAGCGTGGCAGAGATGAAGATGTTGATATTGATGAGTGGTCATACGCGATTGGATAAAATAAGGAACGAAGATATAAGGGATAGAGTTGGAGTAGCACCCATTGTGAAAAATATGGTTGAATCGCGTCTCAGGTGGTTTGGACATGTGAGAAGAAGACCGATAGAACATCCAGTCAGGAGGGTGGATGAGATGGAAGATGGACAAGGGGCGAAAGGCAGAGGAAGACCTAAGAAGACCATTCATGAAGTGGTCAAACGAGATCTACATGTAAACGGTCTCTCTGTAGACATGATACATGACAGAGCACAATAACATCATTTGATTCATGTAGCCGACCCCACTTAGTAGGACAAGGCTTTGTTGCTGCTGTTGTTGTTGTTATTGTTGTTGTTGTTGTATTTTTAGTATCAGATACACAAATCCAACTTATTTCTTATTTTCTCTTGCTTCTACGTTAGGCTTTTCTCTCTGTTAGTGTTAGGTAAATTTAATACCAAAAACAACGTGTTGTTGTAGCACGCGCTTTGGGTTGAAATTTGAAAGTTGAAAGTAAGAGGAAATAATAACGGGATAAGAATAGCCAAGTCTAAATTTGCAACAAGTGTCAGTATTGATGGGTATAATACAAGGCCGTCTCTCCGTGTCACTCTCACTCTCTCTCATTATGTCATACACACAAACACACTCTCACTCTAGAAACACTTTGAATTGAATGGTTCTTTGAGACAGTTGGTGAATGGGGAGTGAACCTGACCACTGCCCAACCTCTACACGCGTCACTTTCTCCTTCTTCACGCGTCCTTTCTTAAACAAAACACGACCCTCTCTCTCTCACACACACGTCACTGTCATCGTTCTCGTTTCGGTGCCATCATCCAAATCGCGTTCTTGTCCCTCTCAACTCTCTTTATCCCTCACTTGTTTGTTTGGTTAAATTACCAAACACTTTCTCTTGTGTGGTTGTGTGCGGTGACTCGCTTCCCCGCTGGATTGGATTTTCGCTGCCACCTTCTCTCCCATATCGCGTGCATATCAGCGCGTGCCGTCTTGGTTTCTTATAGGTAGGATGTGGGAGTTGTAATAAAACGCACGTATATAGCGCGTGGTACGTGAGGATCTGCCAAAAGCTACTAAGCTAGTAGTTGAAAATTGTATCCTTTACTTAAATTAAATTATTGCTTCACCTTTTATTTTTCTTTTTTGACGTTTGTTGAGTGAAAGTGAATCAATTACTTTAATTAAATTTTTATATTAGTATAAAAAATGTGTAGAAATAATTAATTATATATTATCAACAAAATTTTTAATTATTGCTTATATTATTTAAAAAACTATTTAAACACATGAATTTAAATAGGAAATTATATTAATTATTTATGCAATATATAATTTCAATAGTTAACTTTTTTATAATATACTTTAAATATTCTAAATTCAAAAACTATGCATATAAAACGTATATTTGTAGTAATGGGATTCAGTGGTTTTTTTTGTAGTAATGGGATTTAGAAAATGAGGATTATTAAAATTATATATAATCAATTTAGGAATTACTTCAGTAGTTAAATAGATATGCCAGGATCCTGGATGCAACTTATTCAGCCACTATCTTTTGGTATTAGATGAGGTTGTACGCTTCATTTAAATCATTATAATTATAATTAAAAAACTTTTCATTTATGGTTATAATTAGTTTCAAATTAAAATTTC
>NC_029787.2:22344212-22356225 GCF_000816755.2 Arachis ipaensis
TGCACCACGTTAGTCCTTTCCCTATTTTCCGTCACCGGAGGTCTGACGCCGTTAGTGACATGGCAAATTTTGCCACGCTGGACACAGTAACGGGTATATGACGTGGCCTGAAGTTTGAATTGCTCCAATTTAGTCCTTACCCCCTTTTAAAACCTAAGTTCATCATCGGACCCCATCATCTTCTTCTTCTACCCGTTTCTCTCTGGTTCTTCGTCTCCTGCTCCCTTCCGAGTTGACCAGCATGATTGGAAGTGGGAGCCAGAGTTCCATGCGGTCTAACAGTAGGAGTTCCAGTCGAAGTAGAGCGTCGGCTGTTCCGCAGTGGTGTGGGTGTGGGTGCCGCCCTGTTCTTCGGTGGTCCACAACAGAGGCTAACCCTAACAAGCCATTCTTTGGGTGTCCTAACTACAATGTTAATGGTAAGAGGTGGTGTGGTTTGTTTGTCTGGGCTGACATTGGAGAAGAAGACCTGAGAGGAAGGGTAATGTCCACTGTGGATGGTGACCAAGTTAGGGTGGATTTGGCTTGGAGAATTGGGAAGATAGAAGCTGAAGTTAGAACCCAGAAGATGTACATTTTAGGTTTGGCTTTGTTTGTAGTTTTTGTTGTTGGTTTTATGTTGGTAGTAAAAGCGTGAAGATGAGTTTGTGTTACTGTATTCAGGGTGGAAGTGTATTAGGAGAAAGAAAAATTTTTCTTCTCAAATGTCATAGTTGTTTTCTGTCATTCAATGAAATAGCTGAAATAAATTGCAGAAAAATGCATCTGTAGTAGCATAATTGAAGCTGGAAGAAATTGTAACAATAAAAATATCTTTATCAATAAGTTTTAACAAAAGCATCATTGTCATATTCTATTCAAGTAGACTAAAATTCTACTGCCATAAATTCAGGCCAGAAAACAAAAAGCATCATTTACAAAAAACTGCCAAGTTTCATCTAAAGTAGGCAAAAACAGAATCAGGTACATCTTCATTTCTTCTTCCTTGGTGGCTTGAAGCCAGGTGTTGGGACAAATTTCAGGAAGTTGGCCATTCTTGAAGATGTCGCTGAGCTTGCTCCTTGTAGTGGATCCACAGTAATCGATCCTGATGGTGGTGTGGAGGACCTCCTTCTTGTCTGCAACTTGGATGGCCTCGCAGGTGGATCCTGTTTGAGTAGGACATAAATTAAGTTGAACGTGGACAACAATTTCGAGTATGATTTTTGAAACTAAATGCAACTACCTCTTGACTATGTTGGGACTGTTGTGCATCCGAGTAGTTTGGCTGGGAGAGGTCGATCTCAACTGGTGCAGGTGGCTGAGCAGGGGCTTCCGGAGCAGGTTGAGATGGTGCTTTTGGAGGAGGCTGAGCAGGGACATCTGGAGGAGCTTGAGTAGGTGCTTGTTCAGTGGGCTTTGTCTTAGCAGCAGCTGCAGCTGCAGCTGCATCAACAATAGCTTGAGCAACATCAGCTGCCTTTTTTTTTGGACAACCCCTCTTTGTGTGCCCCTTTTGTAGACAGTATTTGCAGGTAAACGGTTTTAGTTGTCTCTTTAGAGTCCCAGTTACCTTAGACTTCTTGCTTCCCTCATTACCCTCATCTGCATCCTTTCTCCTTTTCTTTGTTACTGGTCCTGGCTTCTTCTTTTTCTTTGGAGCTTGTGGCCTATTCTGGTCAGATTTTTCCCAATGAGATTGTCCAGGCAATGGATTTATGTAATGTGCATAGGTGTCTCTATATGCGTCCATGGTGAGCCACTTATGACAGAAATCTTCAGGCCTCTTATTCACCCTTGCGAGGGCTGCACACGCATGCACACAGGGCATTCCTGCACACGCATGCACACAGGACATTCCTGAAGGAATTAACAGTCATTAAAGTCATTAAAGTATTTAACACAGGTCTCTCGGTTAATAAAGTATTTAATTACCTGTTAGCATCCAAAATTGACATGTGCAGAGTCGCTTGCCCAAATCCACTACCATGTTAGTTGGATGACCATGAACTTCAAACTTCTCATACTCATCATCCCCTGTCCAGATTGGCATCCAACTTTTAGACTCCTTCCTGACCTTGTCCAACCTACTTTGAACCACTGGTGGTAGCTTTCCCACATGCTTGGCTAACTTAACTTTGTTTTTAGCGATTGTTCTCATGACAAACATTCTGACCTCCTCAAGTAGCGTGATGATTGGCTTGGCCCTTGCTTCCTTAATTCTTGCATTAAAGACCTCGCAAGCGTTATTGCAGATATTATCCAGTTTAGGAGCATGACTGAATGCTGACTTTGTCCAGGACTCCATAGGCCACTTGTTCAGGTAACTCCACGCCTCTTCATTAATTTTCTTAATCTTCTTCATATTGTCAGAGAAATCTTGATAAGTTGTTGATCGTGCGCACTCCCAAAGTAACCCCCTCAACTCTAAATCCTTCCACTGCTTGTTAAAATTTCTCCATAAGTGCCACACGCAGAACCTATGGTGGACATGAGGCATGACCTCCTGAACTGCAGAAAGCAGGCCCTGCAATGTGAATCAGATACAACTTGTGATATGTAATGGTCCCTTACTTACAACTCGTGATACATAATAGTCCCTGAGTTACACATTTTGATACATAATAGTCCCTGAGTTACACATATTGATACATAAAAGTCCCTGAGTTACACATTTTGATACATAATAGTCCCTAACAGCATAGTTCACAGACTGAAAAATAACAGTATCCTAAGAGTAAAATCATTCAGTTCACAGCATACAATTCATTTCACAGGACACTATAGACAAACAGTAAAGTCATTCAGTTCACAGCAATCGAAATCAGCTCAAGATACTTACATTAACTACCAATAGACAATACCGTTTCTAATACTACAACCTAATAGGAAAGGGCATACAGTAGAGATTCATATTTACCTTCTGCATGTCGCTCATGAAGCACCATTTGTTTTCTTTATAGTCTCCAAGGTCCTCATGGAGTAGCTCCAGAAACCACCTCCAGTTCTCGGTGTTCTCGACATCCACAATTGCCCATGCTATAACATAGATGTGATGATTTGCGTCCTGACCCACAGCGGATAGAATCTGACCTCCAGTTTGAGTTTTAAGGAACGCACCATCTAAACCAATAAGTCGCCTGCACCCAGCCTTAAAACCATTCTTGCACCCACTAAGACATACATACATCCTCTGAAAGATCACATTTCCATCTGGTTGGGGGATGGTTCCTATTCTAACTGTTGACCCCGGATTACACTTCAATAGAGTTTCTCCATAGTCCCTTACCATTGCATACTGGGCCTTCTCATCCCCATACACCACAGCTCTAGCGTCTGCCAAGGCTCTAGAAATTGAATTCCTATTTAGCACAAGATCACACTTGGACTTGAAGTATACAGCTGCCTCACATTGTCTGAAGTTAGGATATTTCCTAACCTTCTTCACTAACTTGCTAGTCAACCAGGCCCTATTTGCAGATCGGTTGGTTGCCTCTCTAGCACATGTGTGGTCGTCATTGAAGGTTTTTATCTGCCAACATGTCTCCTCGTGATCTCGTGATGCATATACCACCCACTTGCACTCCTCAGCCTTACAAACAGCCCTGCATCTCACAGCATCGTTCTTAATAAACTGAATCCTCCTACCTTCTTGAATTGTAAACTCTCTCACTGCCTCTCTAAACTCCCACTTTGTATTAAATTTCATCCCCACCTCAAGTTTTAAATCACCGAATCGAATACCATCTCTAAATACTGGGAATACATCGTCTGGCTCTTCTTCCGAAAATTCATCTTCCGAAGGAGGAGGAGTCTTCATTTCCTCGGAGTGCCAAGAGTTGGCACCATCAGACTCTGCGCCAGGATCATATGACTTGTCCAGATTTTCGTCTCCTGTCACAGGGACTTCTAAGAAACTTAAGTCCACATCACACTCCTCATCATCCACCACCAATGCATCATCATCATTTAGAAACTTCCTCTTGGACTTTGCTAGTCCCTCAGCAGATGCATGCTTCGACCTAAGCTCTCTCTTCTTGGTCTCACATTTTTTATCAACATCCTCGTCAGTTGAGCTATCATCTCTCCCAGGATCATATGAACTGTCTTCTGTGGTTTGTTCATCTTCCGAAGAAGACAACCTCAACACTTGTTTTTTCTTCTCATGTTGCTTCCTAGTCCCCACTTGTGAAGCAGACCTTGTGCAATAGGCTTTAGCTCTGATTTTGGGCTTTGACTTTGGTTTGGGCTTACACACAGAATTCTGGTTGGGCTTGGGCTTGGGCTTGGGCTTAGAGGCATTCTTCTGGTTGGCAGTGGCCTTATGTGATGATGTAGTATTGGCTTCCAGATTTGGGTTGACATTTGAATTGGGTTTCATTTTTGGGGGAATTGGAGGAGTAGTGGTAACAGGTTTTGCAGTAGTAGCTTGGCTAGGAATAGAATTGGGTGTGGTAGTAGGATTACTGCTTTGGGTTGTTGGGTTATTAGCACCAGGGTCTGTTGGTTCGGTGGTCTTGGGTGGTGAGGTATTATGAATTGGTTCGGTGTTCTTGTTGAATGGAGTCTCATCAGCAGGGGTGGTGGGCTCATTAGCTTGGTTTGGGGTTTCATCCTGTGGGGGTTCAGGGTCAGCTTCATCACTAACCTCTCTCAACTCATCGTGGTCACCCTCAACATACTCCACAACCTCATTTCCCTCAAGAATTTCTGGTGTTGAAACTGCATGCTCAAAGTAAACGTCAACCAGCCCCTCATTCTGTTCAGCCATGAAACACATCTCTCTCAACTCATCATCACAATTCAGAGCTCTTAATCCAATGTCTAAACTCCTCCCGGGCACATGCCACCAACATTCTCCTATCCTATCATATCCTAGTTCCTTATAATAATTTCTCACCCAAAAAACATCTAAAGTATCTACATCAATGTCCCCAACGCATGCCTTTTTATCAGGAGAATATATGGTCATCCCCTTTTCATCTTTCTGAAACTTCCCCCCATGGTGGAACATTATATCTAAGTGCACATCCATCTGCATGATTCACAAAAATTTCTTTTCAGCACCAGTCACACACAATGATCCCTATAAGATAGTTTTCATCAACTACATTCATACATTATACAAACATATATCAAAATAAAACAAATGTATCCACCATCAGAACAGAGCATGAAGACAAACCCCAAAAAAACAGTTGCAAACAACATCCAAATAAAACCCTAGCCCAAATTCCACTACAAACCTTAGGGAAGAACAACATACATAGCAATAAACTATGATCAACAACCATCAACGCATTCCCTAAAATTTGAAAAAATAAATTTTTAAATTCTTCACTTACCTCGGTGACGGAATAGAACCTCCTTCTTGCAGCTAAGTACCTCCTCAGACAACTGTTCAGTGTTTTCTTGTGATCAAGCAGTCTCCGGAATCCTATTGTTTACTCGTTCCTGATTTCAGTGAGTAACGGAGGAGAGACGTTTTTTCTCTGTGTCAGTCATGGAGGGGTTGAAGACGAAGAGTGAAGTCCAACGAGGGAGAGGCCAACGTTTTGTTCTCCATTGCACACAAACGACGTCGCTCAAAGGGGGATTTTAGCGCCAATCTATAAACGACGCCGTTTCCAGCGTGTCCAGCGTGGCAAAATTTGCCATGTCACTAACGGCGTCAGACCTCCGGTGACGGAAAATAGGGAAAGGACTAACGTGGGGGCTTCCGGCCTAATGGATACCCTGGTGCAAACAAAAAAAAAGTTTGCATTTTTTTACCATAGTTATTAGAACTGAACCGGTATTTGACCTGGTCATACGACTGGGTCACTGGGTCATTGGTTCAACCGGTGGGTCACTGATTAATTCGGTTGACCCGGTCATAATTAAATAAAAATATAAAATTATAAAATTAAAATTAAAAATAAAAATTAAAAATGTATGTCTTTATAAATATATTAATAATAATTAAATATTAATTTTTAGACATAACTAATGATGCAAAAAGAGATAATAAACTAATAATTAGACAAAATACTTTTTCAATTTAAATGAACAAGAATGAACTAAAAATAACACAATCAATAAATTAAATCCAAAAAGTGATCTCTTCATAGGATAAACTTGGAGTTAGACCAATATTTTTCTCATTTTGATTTACAAATTAACAAATTTAGCTCATTAATAATTTTCAACAACAAATTCAACTATGATAAATTTGAGTAAAAAAAATTTCACATTCAAATATGATTTACAACAAAAAATATCTAAATCATTATTTTAGCAACAAATTCAACTCTCAATAATAAATTCAAGGTGTAGTGATGATTTACAGCAATAAAATTGAAAAAGAAATAATAGGGCCAAAGGAAGCTCACCTATCTAGAGACCAACTGACGGCGATGGAAGCTAACCAATTGAACTGACGTCAGAAGTAAAAAGATAATAACAACCACCACCCGAGAGACCAGATGCTGGTTCCGTCTATTTTTGTCGTTGGCGAAGCAAGTATAGAGAAGGCGGCGACTAAACTTGAGACAGTGACAACACAGAGTGCAAGGACAAACTTGAGTCCAAGACTATTAGTGCGAGATCAAGAGAAAAATGAGATACTAGAAACGAGTGAGCTTGAATGTAACACAGACACTAACTGGGAGAGTGGTGAAAGAGCTTGAGCTTGAGGAAGAGAGTGAGAAGAAAGAAATTCGAGAGAAGAGAGACGTTGAGGGTTGGGTCATGGGTGATTAGCATCAGATTAGGAAATGGGGATGAATTTGTCTTGAAAATACACTGTTTTCGATAAAAAAAAATTAAGCATAATCCAGTTTAGGTCATATAAACCGACCTAATCATCCGATTTTATTAAAAAGAGCAACTTAACCTGATTAGATGATCGAATAATCGAATTTTTGATCGAGTCAAATTTAATAACTATGTTTATATCTTAATAAATAACATCAATTCGCTAAATGTTTATCCTGATAAATCTTTTTCACTTTGTTGCACATTGTAATTTATGTTAGTATATATTAAAATTAAATTTTTATTGATTAATAACAACAACAACAAAGTTTTGTCTCATTAGGTGGGGTCGGCTACAAAAATCAAATGACGCCATTGAGTTCCGTTATGTATCATGTCTACAGAGAGACCGTTTACATGTAGATTTCGTTTGACCACCTCATGGATGGTCTTCATAGGTCTTCTTCTGCCTTTCACCCCTTATCCACCTTCCATCTCATCCACCCTTCTAACTGGGTGTTCAGTCGGTCTTCTTCTCACATGTCCAAATTACCTGAGACGTGATTCTACCATCTTTTCCACAATGGGTGCTACTCCAACTCTCTACCTTATATCTTCGTTCCTTATTTTATCCAATCGCATATGACCACTCATCCATCTCAACATCTTCATCTATGCCACACTTAGCTTATGTTCATGCTCCCCTTTGGCCGTTGAACACTCCGTACCATAAAGCATAGCCAGTCTTATAGCAATGCAATAGAATTTACCTTTAAGTTTTAAAGACACTTTTTTGTCACATATAAAACCAGATGAACTCTGCCATTTTGACCAACCTGCTTGAATCCTATGATTTATATCCTGTTCAATCTCTCCATTATCTTGTATGATGCACCCAAGATACTCAAAACTTTTAACTTTTCGTAGGATTTTTTTCCAATATTCACCTCTATATTAGGATTTTTCCTTCTTAGACCGAACTTACATTCCATACACTTCTAGAGCTTCTCTCCATAAGTCCAACTTCTTATTTAAGTCTTCCCTTGACTCTCCCATAAGGACGATATCATCGGCAAAAAACATGCACCATGGCACAAGCTCTTGGATGTGCTCTGTGAGTATTTCCAAGACTAATGTGAAAATGTATGGACTTAAGGATGATCCCTGGTGTAATCCTATACCAATAGAAAATTTTTCTGTCACACTACCTTGAGTCTTCACACTAGTTGTGGCCCTATCATACATGTTTTTAATTGTACGAATATATGCGATCCTTAATTTCTTCTTTTTTAAAACTTTCCATAAGACCTCCCTTGGCACTTATTGTACGCTTTCTCCAAATCAATAAACACCATATGTAGATCCCTTTTATTACTACGATACCTCTTCATCATCCTTCTTAACAGGTATATCGCTTCGGTGGTGGATCTGCCTGGGATAAATCTAAATTGGTTCTCTGTTACTTGTGTCTCTTTTCTCAACCTCCGTTCCATGACCCTTTCCCATAACTTTATGGTATGGCTCATGAGCTTGATTCCTCAATAGTTTTCACAACTTTGTATATCCCCCTTATTCTTATAGATAGGTACCAAGGTGCTCTTTCTCCACTCATCAGGCATCTTCTTTTACCTTAAAATTTCATTAAAAAGCTTGGTTAACCAATTGATGCCTTTTCCTCCAAGACCCTTCCAAACCTCAATCGGAATATTATCATGTCTTACTGTCCTGTCATTTTTCATTTGCTTTAGAACCTATTTTACCTCAAAGTCTCAAATTGATTAATAAAATAAGGCAAAAATGTTAAAATTTAGGAAGAAATAAGAATTTTAAATTTTCAAAAAAATAAATATTTAAATATTTATTTTAATTTTTGTTCTTGCTGTTAAGAGATCTATCTGAGGTATAGCTCGTCGCAGAAGGGGAGATATCGTCCTGTCTTCTGCACGGATGAGTTATAGTCGAACTCCAAAGAATACCAAACGAGATGGGTACTTGTAAAAAATATTACGACGCTCATGTCAGTAATAATTTAAAGAAGATAGTGAAAGTGACTTAAGTGAGTATTATGTTTTCAGATGTCCTTTACCTTAACCTAATGTTACATTATATAGACTGAACAGAGACTAAGTATTTTGAATATGCTTTGTTAGCGAATCATAAACTATGGTTGTGGTAAGAACTATAGTGTGGTTACTGTGATATTCTCATTATCTGTTTTGACTATTTCATTGAGTTGTTGATGATGATGTGTAGTGAAGTCATCATGCTGTTATACTGAGTATTATCATGTTTTTGAGTTATGAGTCGAATTATATTTTTTTTGGGCTGAGATATAGGTTTCGTTGGCCGAGTTGTAGGTAATGGATCAAAACTTGTTCTCCGAGTAATAGGTGGTAGTTATCGAGTAATACAGAATGGACCAAATTGTGACGACCGAGTTATGCATTGATAATTTATGAATAATGAAAACTCTAACGTTCTTTTGACCTAATATCCAAATTATAGCTTGTAGCCGCCAAGTTATAGTGACCAAATCACAACCCCCAAGCTTGACCTGTTTATTGTTAAGAAAAGCAGGTTGAGCTTTTATAAAAATCGAATTATAACCCGGCAGAGTATATAAGAGTTACGATTATGTTTTAATTCAGAGATATGAGGATTTGCCTCCAAGACCAACTTGATAATCTTGAACATAAAATTGGGCAAACTTCTCTTTGAAAAAAGTGTTGCTTATATCGGTATATTTTTTAACGAGTTTATAGATGATTATTTGTTAGACTGATGCCGACTTATAGGCATCGATTTACTTTGACTAACTCGGACATATAATTATCGATTTGTTTAAAGTGATTCTGACTTATAGGTGTCGGTTTGTTTGGATTGATTCTTACTTATAGTTACCGATTTGTTAGATTGATTCCGACTTATAGTTGTCGATTTGTTGGATTGCTACCAATGTATAACTGTTGGTTTATTTTTGTATGCCAACGTTAATATTGATTTGTCGTAATATATGTAGTGTGTAGGAAAAATAGTAGTTAAACTAAAGGCATGAATAAAAAGAAAAAATGACGAAGTTAAAAATAATGTACTATTTATTGAGGATTATCCTCTTAACATAGAAGGTACATAATGAAGTGCCTTGTTAAAATCCCTCCAAGAAAAATCCGGTGTGAAAAAAATTTTATGAGTGCGAAAAAGAGCACATCTTCGAGTCCTGACTTATAACTTAGCTATGGTATAGCTTTAGAGAAGTTGCGTTCCAAGTACTAGATAGTTCTTTGTATAGTAGTGTTTGAAGGGTATAAGTCCCTTACCGATCACTTTGTTGTTTTGAAAAGGCCTTTCTGGTAAAGTTAATCTAAGTTAATCTATTTCCATTATCCAACTGCTTTTTCTCGGAGTTCTGCTAAAGTCGTCGGCTTGGTGACAACAATAGTCTCATGAAACTTGCTAAGGCAAAGACCACTCTTAATGGCATGGAGGTGGACATCGGGATTAAGGTTGGGGATCTCCATTACTATCTTGTTGAACCTCGTCATGTAGTTATGGAGACTTTCGATGTTGACCTTGTTTCATTATGCTAAGGTAATCGGAATCATGGACATAGATCTTGAATGCTATAAAATTGTTGGTGAAAAGGTTGGCCAGTTCTTGAAAAGTAGAGATAGAACCTGTAGGAAAAAGAACGATATAATATTAGGTCAGAAGCACCGTTAAGAAACATCAATGACTGAAACTTAGTGACATGTATGTTCAGGTCTCCGATCCCCTCGTATGACTTTAGAGTGGTTGGTAGAGTGAAGTTCTTTGACATCTGAAACTTCATAATTTTCTAGGAAAAAGGGTTTGTACGTCTTTTCAGCATCTTTGAAGGTGTGACTTCTACCAAAGTACGAGTTCCTGAGACATGTTCATCATCATTATAAGCATCCTAGCGATATTTCTTGCTATTTGGGTTCTTTTGCTGTTGTGTTAACAACTCAGTTTTCCTCTGGATCTCGGCCTTGAGCGCAGCATTCTTAGCTAATAACTTTGGTGGAGGATGAGGTGGAGTTTGCTCATCAGCCATGATCGAGATCCTAAAAAAAGGGGAATAACAAGTGGAAAAAGAAAATGTGGGGTAAAGTTAAGGTCAGCCCCACGGTGGCGCCAAATGTTCATGCTATTAAGAGATATATCCGAGGTATAACTCGTTGCAGAAGGAGAGATACCATCTTGTCTTTTCCACGGACAAGTTATATGCCGGACTTCAAAGAACACTAGACAGGGTGGGTACCTGCAAAAGGTACTCCGGCGCTCAAGTCAGTAATAATTCAAAGAAGATAGAGAGTGACTTAAGTGAATATTAGGTTTTCAGATGTTCTTTACCTTGATCTAATGTTACCTTATATAGACTGAATAGAGACTAAGTATTTTGAATATGCTCGATTAGCGAATCATAAGCCACGGTTATGGTGAGAACCACAATGTGGTTACCATGATATTCTCATTATCTGTTTTGACTATTTCATAGAGTTGTTGGTGATGATGACGTGTGGTGAAGTCATCATGTCGTTGTGCTGAGTGTTATCATGTTTTCGAGTTATGGGTCGAGTTATAATTTCTTTGGGTTGTGGTATAGATTTTATTGACTGAGTTATAGGTAATGGATCAAGACTTGTTTTTCGAATAATAAGTGGTAGTTATCAAGTAATACGGAATGGATTATATTGTGATGGCCGAGTTATAGATATAATGACCGAGTTATGTGTTGGTAATTTATAAGTTATAAAATTCCAACGTTCTTTTGACTTAATTTTTGAATTATAACTTGTAGCCACCGAATTATAGTGACGAGAGCAATGTTATTTATAACTTATAAGTTTATCTCTCTCTCTTTACAAGTGCTCTTATTACTTGTTAGTACCTTTTTTTTTAATTATAAACAAAATTTTTGAATGTTTATTGCAAGTAGTATTTATATTGTACTCCACCAAACTGTTAAAGGTTTTTTCATGTAAATGGGCCTCAGGCCTAATAAAAATCGTTTCAAAGAAGCTTATCTTTTAATCTGCGACCTCGTTGATCCAAGAACGGGAGGAAAAACAAAAAAACACTCCATCCGCCCTTAATTCCGCACATCGTCTCTCTCAGGAAGTCTCGCCACTTCACTGCCGCCACCTCCCTTCAGCCTTCAGCAGTTCGTTCGGCCTCCTCGAGTTCCCCTGTCGTCGCCGCTGCCAGCCTCCTCGATTACCTCGTCGCCACTGATCTAAAACACTGATCCGCCGTCTGCCCCTCGCGGCTTTCTGTTTCT
>NC_029787.2:22356850-22362687 GCF_000816755.2 Arachis ipaensis
TGTTTTTTATATTTTTGTTTATTTGTTAATCTTCTAAGATTATTTGTTATTTTTACTTTTTTATTTTCCGCCTAGTCTTAATGGATGCAGAAGGGAGTTCCCAAAGCCAACTAAAAATTCCAGATGCAACTGCAAGAGAGAGTAGCAACTCTTCTGCACTATCAAATCAAGTGAGTGAATCAAACAAAGAAATCAATTTGTTTGCTAAAATTGGAAGACTTTGGTCGCTAAATGAATTTCAATAATTTGATGCTTGCTTGCAGTTTGGTAACTCTTTTTAGTTTTGATTTAGGGATATATCAGAAAATGTTTATCAAGATGACATTAGATACACTTAAAAAGCTCAGATTGAAATTCGTTAGGTTTAATATAGCTGCTATTGTAATATTAATAACTGATATCCTTTTGCAAGTTCTCAGTTCTTAAACAAGTATATTTGGGTAGAGATTTTCAAAAAAGTGTTATTGAATTTTGTATTTCTGGTATTAAAATTCAAATAAACTACTACTACAATTACAATATGAACATTGGAGCAGGGTGGGATGTCATGTACGGCAGGCTCACGGGTACTGCTCAGGTAAGGTTCAAGATAGGAAACCTGTTGGGGAACTGGGTTGGTGGCAAATTTCAGGTACATGGGAAAAGGGTGGAATGGATAATGAAAAATATATCCTAATTTGTATCTTTCTATCCCTACTTTTGGAGCATCACTTTTGAACCGGACTAGATCGAACTATGTTAGTTTGGGATAACCCAAATTTATGCTGGCCTAGACCAGCCCATTTCCTTCTTGAATCTACTAATAATGAGTTCATTGTTCTTGGTCTGATGAAGATTGATGTGGGAGAGTATGAATACAATGAAGGTGGTTTGAAGAAGGCAAAACTGCAATCAATGCTGAGAGTGTTGTTGGATGATCCTCTGCTGTCTGATGTCCCCAAGAATCCGACCTTGGCAGATGTTGATACCCTCCTCAGCCTTGAACTTGGCAGTGCCATGCGTCTCTCTGTCTTAAAACTAGATGGAACTTCATTTGGTAATATAATTAGTTGCTCTCTTCAGTGTCCTATGGATGTGCAGATTTTTAAAGCTCTAGTTGACCTGTGATTTCTTTGCTGGTGAAGAGGTGACAGTGATGAATTCAGCAACAGTCAAAGATTTAAAACTTGCTATCAAGAAGAAAGTGAATGACATGGAGCAATCCGGTTTGGGTCATCGCCATATTTCTTGGTGGGTTAGCAGTTTTCCATCTTTCTTGTCCTTTTTTCTCTTTTACATCTTAGCAATAGCATCTTTTTATTCTTTTGATATAGGAATAGGGCCAGGGCACTTAGCAATAGCATATTAGTCTAACATCCTCACAACAAAGCTACCTTAATAATGATTTAATACAGAAAGCAATGCAAACCTTGATGCAATTGCAGGAAGCATGTATGGGCAAATTATTGCTTGGCATATCATAACAACAAACTCCTACATGATGATGATCCGCTTCAGAATTTTGGCATACGTAATAATTCCCAGGTTTGTCTAGCAAATTCTAAGTCTTTATGGATCATTGGATTGTGTTTATCTTGTCCATTTTCTTTCCTGTAATCTTCTTTATTTTATAGCATTTTTTTAACAAGAGAAGAAATATTATTAACAACAAAAACGGATATTACAAAAACCATGGAGGATCAGGGGTCATCAATTTACAAAAGATTGTTTAATAAGTTTTCCCGTGGCATGGATTTATTATACTTATTCTAATATATGTAGTAAAAAATAGAGTTTTAAAAATGGTTATGTATTGATATTTTTTTCTGTGAAGTATGTGAGTTGCTTACTTTTGACATTATAATGATACAACTAATAGAACATGTTATTTCAAATGTCTTGAATAACTCAATTGTATCAATTAAGAAATAGAAATCATCATATTCATCAACTTTACCATAAAAAAATTGCATCCTACTAAAAACTTTCATTAACTTCATTGAAAACATTTTGCTTATGCAGGTGCATTTTGTGTCCTTTGTCATGACCAAAGAGTCTCGTAGGCATTCAAAGAGGAGAAAGCATCGCTTTTTTCATGGCCTTAATAAGCTTTCACATGAAAAAAATTGTGAAGACTGAGCCCATGGTGTCATAGCTTGTTATGATATCTTAAAATGGTTGAGAGGTTTGAGTTCTCTGTTACCTGCACTAACAGAAACAGGCTATTAAGGGAAGGAACCACTCTTCTTAAATAAAACATCAAAATCTCATATTACTCGATGTGAGACCTTGGGCACCCCATAATACCCAAGTCCCGATCATACTTCTTTATAACTAACTATATTCAGCTGAATTTCACTATTGGTCCAGCACTAAACCCCAATGTCTTGAGTCCCAACCTTTGAAGTCACCACTCACCAACCACCTAACTCATAAAATCCAGTAGTTTAGCATTTAATGGATAGTTAACCTGTGGTTTAGCTTACTTGTTTAGAAAATCATTTCTATTTTCTGAACTCTTAACTTTTTCTGTTCTTTTTATTTTTATTTTTTTAATAATTATAATCCATAGAAATTCTCAAATTCCCATCTTTTTGCTGCAAACCTGCCATCACTACGCTGGAGTTTTATCCCTTGAATGTTTGACAATGTCGTCTGCAATACAAGATCAAGTTGCCATCATTGATTGATTGAGCTCTTGTTGTCATGCTAGATACTAGATAGGTTCAAGTGCTCAGTAATTTTCATTGTCAAAATGAATGTTTAAACTGTTAGTTACATGTCCTAGAGCTAATATAGGGATAATGCCAAAATGGTCTCGAATTCAAGTATTCAACTGGTGAATCAATCTTGTCCCCCAATTTCAAATATGCCTAAATAAGTCCCTCAATTTAACAACCGTGAGTTGCCGTTGGTCATTTGTAGGACTCAATTTAGTACTTCCCATCATATTAAAACCCTAAGCCCCCAATAGTTACATGTTTATTTCTTTTGTCTCTCTTCCTCTCATCCATTTCTCAGTGATTTCTGATTCTATTTTCGTCTTATGCTGCTTGTGCTTGCTGGGTCATGATTGGTGGTGGGGACAAAGGTCAAGGGAACTCAAGTGAGGCTAGAGGGCTTTGGGGATACACTTAAGTGAAAAACACAATTCCTCTTCAATAGTGAAATACCTAGATACCACCCTCTCCAATTCTTAAAGGGTTATTGTTCATCAAAGGGCAACGGAGAACAAGATTTGGATAATGAAGAGGAGACTCTTGGCATAAATGTGTTTGTGTGGATGAGCTAGAGGTCGTGCAGTTGTGTGGCTCATCGTGTGCGGGACAAACATCAAATTCCACAAGACGTCACTTCAAGAGGTACTCTCTTGTACCTTACTATAGTGATGGTTTACGTTGTCCAAATAATGAGGTGATACTAAACTCATGAAATGAGGTTTTATGGCCGCTGTCTGATCTTGTGTTAAACTTTTATTTGATAAATTTTTGTTTGCACTATTCCACTGTGTATGCTTGATGTTTTTGAACACAATCCTCCTAGTCGCGCTCTGCATTTTCTGGTTGCTAATTAAGCTTTCCTATGTTTTGCACTCTTGAAATGATGAGTTGTTTTTGTATTGGATATTCTGTGGGTTTGATCTGTTACTTGGTCATCTTCAATTGTTCATTGGACTCAGACTCGTGTAGTGTGTTTTTTTGATGTGTTGAGTTGACTGAAAACGTTATGCTGTTTTCTGGTTCTGCGGTTATGCCTCTGTTTGAACTGTTTTATCTAGTTTTGCAGTGTGATATCTTTTTTTAGGTACAGTAGAAACTACTTTGTGCTCTTATGAATTCAGAAGAGAGTGTCATCATGCTACTTGGGAACAAAGATGGCGTTGCGGACCTGAGAATGATGTCTACTGTTGGAATGTGGATGGTGTTTCCTCGAATTGCTAGAAGAGATTACTCGAGATAAAGGAAAGAGAAGGGCAGTGCGGTTCACAGACCACAAGAGTGTAATGTAAGTTAAATAAAAGATGAAGACTCACATGTAGTTCTGTGAAATTGATAATTGAGGACTGTTGGATAATGATTTAGTCAAACTTGTCAAATTATCTAATGGTTCTCAAATATTAATTTCACATAAAAATTACTGCAAGTGAGTTTTCACCTTTTCGATACGTATCTTGGTAATTAATCTATTTTTTGTATTTATTTTAAAAAGACCTAAAATTCTCTTTCTCTATCTGCATCTTCTAAACTTTTCAAAAATCATAATAAATTATATATTTTTTGTTTCTATTTGATCTTTAATAGTATAAAACAAATAACTCATTTTATCTCAGAAATATTTATTTTATTAAAAGAGTACTTGTTTTATTCTGGAATAACAAACAAATGAGGCCTAGCACTAAATACATTATACCGGTGAAAACATAAACAGAAAAATAATATATTAATTAAAAATTGAAACCACGGGGGCAAGCACCACGCCGCGCTGCAAACGTTGCTTTTTGACGTATAATAAAGAAGTAAAGAACACTAAATGCTATTATGCTGAGTAAGATGATTTATTTGAGATCAATTTTATACAATGTATAGGAAATATTTCAAGTGCACCAAAAGACTTTTGGTGTTCCAGTTGTGGGTGTTTCAGTTGTTTTAACTGTTGATTTGAATTATAAAAAATATATATAATATATATTAATTAAAATCTTGGTGCACTTGAAATGTTTCCCAATATGTAAGCAATTTATATATTTAAATCATTATTTAAGTAACAAATTTGTAAAATAATTATTTCTACTATTATAATAATAATGCATGGTCGAATTTTGTAGGTAGAATTGTTCGTCTAATAGTCATGATGAAGAAAAACTTGTCCTTCCCTTCTCCCATCAAGAAAAAGATAAAATTACAATCTTTAGGGGTGAGCACGGGTAGTGGGTACCCGATTATCCACCCGAATCCGAACCAAACCAATCAAATTGGTTCTAAAATCGATGGGTAATCGGGTCCAACCCGAACTAAACCAATGACATTTGCTGATGATTGGTTCGGGTATCGATTTTGGGGGCGCGGAACCCGAACCAACCCGTATACCCGATCATAATTAATTAAATAATATATATATATATATATATATATATGACTTTTTATGTGTTTTCTAACTCATAACTCTAATCCTGTCTTACTAATGTTTAGATTTTAATGTGTTTTAGTTTTAGCTTCTTTCAAAGATTATTCACTAGACTTTTGTATTTAACTTCTAATATTTTTATTGCACTTTTATATTTTCATTAGACAAGATTATTTACTATTAATATGTTTGGATTTTTATGAGTTTAGTTTTTAATGTATTTGGTATTTAATATGTTTGCATTATTTCTGTTGATGTTACATGTTTATTGTATTTCTTGAATTTTTAAGATAAAAATTTGCCAATTTGATTTTTTTTTTATAAATTTCAAAATCATCGGGTACCCGCTACTCGAACCGAACTAATCCGCTCTTAATCGGTTTGGTTGGTTCGGGTACAAGCACAAAAAAACACAAATCCGAACCAAACCAAACCAATTACTTTTTGATTGGTTCGGTTCTAATTTTACCTTGAACCCGAACCAAACCGACCCGTGCTCACCCCTAACAATCTTGTTCTCTACTAGTTTCTCAACAAGCATTGGGAAATGTTCTGAACTTCTAAAATTTATGATTTCTTTTTCTATTGATAAAGAGTTGATTGGTCAATTACTCAATTCATAAACATTAAAAAAAACGTATTTATGCCTTTGAAAATAACGATAAACATTTTTAATATATAGTTATCATTTTTAATAATTATAATTATCATAATAATAGTATAAGCAGTAATTA
>NC_029787.2:22363083-22363740 GCF_000816755.2 Arachis ipaensis
AAAACATCGGCGACAATAATAATAATGATAATAATTTTCTTGCAACAAATTAAATATAACATACAAGCAAACATTTTTATTTTTATTTTCATTTTCATAAACTTCTGATCTAAATTGCCCTTAATTATGTTTTAGCAATAAATATTACATTTATTTTTAAACATTTCATTCATCCAATTTAGTTGTTATCTTACCGCCTAATAAATTGATTATGGCCATCTAATAATTCTTAAAATTTATTTTTTTTTCGTAGACAATATGAAAGTCTTGTCCAGATTCAATCCCAGCCAAGTAAATGGAATATTCAAGGGTACTTCTCCAAGCTCCAATTTTTCTTTTTTCTGTCGAATCCCAAGTCACAAAATTGATCTTCACACCACTTATCGTATTCATGTACAGGATGATCATTTTGTTTGCATTAAAATTTCTTTGTATGCTAGTTGCAAAATAAATTTTACTTTTACAATAATGCTATACATCCAAATCTTTTTGTTAACCAAGTCTAACTAAAATTAGTTATAGTTAACATTATTCTAAGTCTTATTATTTAATTTGGTTGGACTTGATTCATAAAAAGACTTGGATATGTAATATTATTTTATTTTAATATTATTAGAATGTTTATTATTTTAATATTAGAATGTTTATTATTTTTGC
>NC_029787.2:22364938-22377947 GCF_000816755.2 Arachis ipaensis
TAAAACAGAAAAAAAAAAAAAAAACACGAAATCACGATACTACTTTGTCACCATTTACTCACAAATCCAATGTTATCCTTTTAACATATAAATAATGATAGGATAATATGCTTTTAGAATTGTATATAAAACCCACTAGCCTAACATGATTTTATCTATGTATAAAAATACAAACACTCAATACGCTAACATGATTTATGTAATATGTACAAATAACAAAAAATCTAACCTATCAAAATTTATTTAATAAAGATCAAACGAAGTATAAAAATATATTAGATTTTAAAAGTCTATTACCCTACAATTATTTATGTATTAAATGATAATTTTAGATTTGTGAGTAACATTATATTTATTTTATTATTTTGTTATGTTATTTATCATTAATGTTTTCAATCAATTAAAATACAATAATGTTATATAACCAAGTCATTTTAGTTATTAAATTCAATCAAGTTAGTCGAATAACTTATTAACAAAATAAAATTCAGCAGAAGAAGAAAGAGAAAGAGCATAAAAAGAAGAAAAAAGATATAGTTAAATTTAATTACAAAAATAATTTCTTCACTTCATATGTTTTATTAGAATAATATCCAAATAAATTAAATAAAAAAAAAACGGTAGTACATGAACTGATCGACATATCATTTTCAACTAAGGATGAAGTTATATTTAATTTAGTATCAAATTTTAAAACCAAAAAAGATATGTAAATAACTTGTGATTTATAGTTTATGTTTCAAAATCTACAGGTAGAATATTTCTTTTTTCATTTTTTTTTATCAATTTCCCCATTCAAGAATATAGTTCAAGTTAATAATATATAGTAGACATGCTTTAATTGCTTTAGAATAATTGATTAAGAATTATAATAAATTATAATTCCAAACAGTATATAATATTAGGCGATATACCCTAGAGAAATTAATAAAAAACCGAAAATACTATAATATTTATGAGGAATTAATTAGTAAACGAATAAATAAATAGAAAAAAAAAAGGAAGGTTACTGTAAATTACAATAGTAATATTTAGGACAGTGGTTGTGAAAATAGAATTGATATTAAAAAATCAAATTAACACAAATTTTAATTAAAGAATATAAAAGATGAAGTGCACTATAAGAAAAATATCCATTCAGCCACATTTTTTTTAGACTACATTTAAAAAGCGTAACCTATTCTAAGAATAGGCTACGTTTTTTTCTGTGTTTTTCTTTTTAGGAGAATAAAAAATACATTTGTGGCATCACTTGAAAAGTATTTTTTTAAATATTATAAATATCACTTATAAAGCGTAGCCTTATCTTAAAAACTATGGGTTCACTTTTTATACCAAAGAGTACACTTTTAAAGGATAACTTATTTGTCAGGACACTTTAAAAATGTTACATAATATATCTTAGGTCACATGTCCAACATTTAATAATTTTTTTTCACTTTACAGCAAATAATAATATACAAATTAAACCCCATCAGAAAAAATAATATATAAATTAAACACTTAGCCAAATCAAATGATACGAACGCGTAACCCTCACCCTTGTTAGCTTTTCCTTTCTTCTTCGCGCCACTCATCACCTCAAATCAGAGAAGACTCCGCCATCACCACTCACTACTCAAGGCGTCACCACTCACCACTCAAGAAGACTCTGCACTCACTCATCTTCACCACTCACGACGCCGTCACTCGTCTTCACCGTACCGTCGCTTCTCTTCGCTGTGCACTCACATCAGGACGACGCTGCACTCAACTGAAAGCCTCTCTTCATTCGCTCACCATCGTCGAGAAGGTATGCATCCACCTTCATTTGGTTTCTGAAATTTGAGAGGGTAGAGTTCCGATTTTAGGGTTTCAATTTGGGGGTTTGGTACAATAATCTGTGAACTCATGAATTGATGAACTGCGGCGTAGGAGAACTCATTCTTGTAGGTTCGTTCACCACAAACCCTAGGTCCGTTCTTCTATTGGCTTAGCTTGCAATTTTTTAAGCTACATTTCGATTCAGTTCATACTTTTCTGTGATCAAATTTATTGCCCATTTTATTTTTGGATCATTTAACGGCTTGAAAAATGATTAAAACTTAAATTTGTGTCCTTTTATTTATTTTACTTGCTGATTGGGGTGTTGTTACTTTGAAAATTCATCGACTTGATCAAATGAACTTATTCAGACATCTGGTGGCCGATTTTGTGTTTTTTTTATTATATATTTTTTCTAATGAAATATTTGAATGTAGATTTTTTATGCTGAAGCAAATTGATGAGCTTAAGCAGTTAAAACGCACAGAGTGAAATAGAGTTTTTCTGAAAAATTTAATCATGCGAATTTCGTAGATTACATAGTTAAATTCTGAATCTAACTTGCATCCATATCTACAATTACCGTTTCCTGAACAATTTGGTGGATTGAGTTTAGAATTTTTTAACATGCGTTGTTGACTTCTCAGGAAGTGATTAGATGCATACAAGTTGGTTTCAAAATTTGTTGGTTTTTTTTGCTTTGACTTCTTCTTCTTTTTTTCTTGCGAGATTCGTGGTTTGGATTTAAATTTTGGGCTGTTGTCAGATTTAATTAGTATAGATACTATGCGAATTTAAATTTTTTTATTCCAACTATTTGATCATTTGCTTGAGCTACAATAGTCAATAGGTTATTGAATTTAGAATGCTAAGTAATGCCATTCAAATAAGCTTAATGAATATCTCATATAGTTTCTGAATTTTGACTTCAACTCTTTAGAATATTTTATCACTTGAGAAATTATACTATGTTATAGTTGGTGTTTTGAAGAAAAAACCAGAGTATGAACTCTATTTGGTTTATGCATTGCTTCAAAACTTGTTGATTTTTCCTACTTTGGATTTTTCTTCTTTTTTCCTCGTGAGATTCATGCTTTGGATTTGAATTTTGGGCTGTTATCAGATTGTTTGAGAAATAGATACTATACAAATTAAAATTTTTTATTCCAACTGTTTGCTTGTTCCTGATTTGAGCTACAATAGTCAATAAGTTATTGAATTTAGAATGCTAAGTAATGCCATTCAAATAAGCTTAATAAATATCTCATATAGTAATTTCACCTTCTTTAATTTCTCGTCTCTGGATGCCATTATTAATTACTTTTTCATCTTTATTTGGGCCTTACGCACACACAATCCCCTGTCATTTGTGGAAGCTGGTCTCACTAGAACTTTGTCATCCGGGTTGAAGGAAGAGAAAAGATGGTGTTCAAAAGACATCAGTGGACTTGAAAGACTTAGCCGGCTCAAAGCGTAGAGCGATTTATGATCTGATCTGTACTGGATTAGGCTCTTTAGACGCAGGTCTCAGACCAGCAACGAGGAGAGACTCCAATGCGCTCACTCCCTTGTAAGCATCTTGTCTCTGCGCTGACCACTTGGGGTTGGGGAAGAGTGGTTACATGGCTCATTCATCTTTAGGGTATGTCCCGTGATGTCTTGTTTCTAATGCGGACTTGATCAAATCCAAATCATAGATCGAGGGCCGGGCTTTGACACCCTTCTTGTTCTTGTTATGGGGCCTATGGTTTGGTCATTGGGGGTCTTTGTTTGTACCCTTCCCATTCCCGTAGTACCTGCGCCCGTACGTAGACATAGATTTTTTCAACTATGCGGATTTCGCAGCTTCGGCTTCCGCTGACTGATTGAGTCACTCATGCCCTGCTGCTTCTATAGTTATAATTGACCCCTTTTCCTAATCTGCTTTTATAGGCACAATTTTAATTCCACTTTACATCTTCTATTCTATCCTTTTTTTAGGTGCTCTCTCTATCATTTGGATTTGTTTCCTTTTGATGCAGTTCCTTTTGTATTTTATTTAATTTTTTCCCTTTTAAAATTCTCCTTTTGTTCTTGTTGCTTTTGGACATAAAATTATTATGAAAAAGAATTGAGATGTGTGCTGTAGCAGCATCTATGATTTTTAGCTTTTTTTCTGACATTTTACTTTGATTTGTGTATGTACTATTATTTTCCAAATAAGTTACCGACCTAAATTGAGTTTTGAAAAGCAAGATTCTTCCTTTTATTTTCAGTTACTCACTCCCGTGGGAAATTCCTTCACAAAGATTATATTAGATTACAAAATCCCCAAACTTTGGTTCACGCGTTTTTCATGATGCGAAGCTAAGTGCCCATTTTATCTTGTGTTGATCATCACAATTCATGAGGATTCTGTTTTACTATAACAAAAGAAACTTGCTACTCCGAAAATTCACCCATCTTGTTTCTCTCTTTCAGCTATTGAAATTCAGCACATAACATTTATTTTATGCTTATCTTATGCGTTTTTAACCCTTTGTCTTAGGCACAATACTGTATATGAATAACAAAAATGTTGATAATATCCATTTAATTATAGTCACAAAAATATCTATCTAATTAATTATAATTTTTTTATTCTATGTACGATTTTTTTATTTTTTTCCCTTACATTTTGATTATATCAATTTAGAATTTATAAAAACAAATCAAGATTAAATATGATTATAGTCTAATCTCTTAGAATTTTACTTGGTAACAAACAGATTGAAGTTTTTGGTTAAAGCTTTCAAGTGGATTTTGTCAAAACATTGATCGTGTCATGGCAAGGTACAATGCATATTTTTTCTTTTCACTTTATTATTATGCTCTTAATTCATGTGTAGTTCCACTTTGATTGTTTTATTAGTTATGAAATTGCAATTTAACTTATTATTTATGTACTATAAATTCTTTGTTTTCCTTTTTTTTGTTTTGCTTCAGCGAGTTTCTAGTAAAATGTTTAGAGAATTACTTCTAAGACTAGGAACTATTTTCTAATCTAACTACAAGACTATGAAAGTCCGTTTCATAGCCCATGCCCCTTATATTTCATAACACCCTTCCTCCTCTACTCTTGTTATCTTCACTTTGCGACCCCTTTATAAATTTTCCTCCAAAAAACTTTAATAATTATCGATTAGGTTTTGTGATATGCCAAAGGATTGGATGGTGTTATTAGTTTTTTAGAGTTTGCATACTCTGAGGGAGAACCGGACGGACAACAAATTCAATGTCCTTGTAAGAGGTGTTGTAACATTGAGTGGTATAGAAGAGATGTGGTATTTGACCATTTAGTAGCCGATGGATTTGTTAAGGGATATAGAACATGGATTAATCACGGGGAATGGACAATCCCGATGGAGAAGAAGGTGCATGCGATGACATCGAAGGACTGCTTAATGATGCATTTGGAGATCACGCTGAGGGTGTTACTGTAGGTCAAAATAAAGAGGCTAAAGTTTTATAATTTAATAGATGGAGCAAGTCAAGAGTTATACTCGGGCTGCAAGAAATTTTCTACGTTATCTTTTACTATCTGCCTGTACTTGTTAAAGTGTTTGCACGGTTGGAGCAATGCCTCCTTCACTTTCCTTCTTGAGCTATTGAAAGAGGCAATGCCTGACATTAACATACTTCTATCTTTCCATAAGACGAAGGATATGATAAGAGATTTAGGTCTGGATTATAAAAAAATCGATGCTTGTCCTAATGATTGCCTCCTGTATAGGAAAGAACTAAAGGATGAAACACAATGTCGTGTGTGTGGAACATCTCGATATACTGAAAATTCTAGTGATAATAGCGAGAACCAACCTCACAAGAAAGGTCGCCCTATTCCTGCAAAGACTTTGAGATACTTTTCTATAATTTCAAGACTTCAGAGATTATTTATGTGCTAAAAACGGCAGCTAGTCTGAGGTGGCATGATGAGGAGCGCGTTAAAGATGGGACGTTAAAGCATCCTGCTGATGGCCTGGCATGGAAGAACTTTGATGAAATGGATGAAGATTTTGCAAAAGAATCACGCAATATTAGACTAGGCTTGTCAAGTGATGGGTTCAACCCATTTCGTAGCATGAATATTTCATGGAGCACGTGGCCCGTGATGTTGATGGTATACAACTTGCCTCCGTGGATTTGCATGAAACCTGAATATTGTATGCCTTCTTTTCTTATTCCTAGTCCACAATCACCTGACAAAGATATTGACGTGTATCTACAACCATTGATAGAAGACTTGAAGTTGTTGTGGGAAATAGGGGTGGAAACTCATGATGCATCAAAGAATGAGACCTTTCAAATGTGGGCAGCTCTTTTGTGGACAATCAATGATTTTCCTGCGTATGCTATGTTGTCTGAGTGGAGTACAAAGGGAAAATCGGCTTGTCCTTGTTGCAATAAAAATACCTCTTCTCTACAACTAAAACATAGTCGAAAGACAGTTTATATGGACCATCGTATCTTTTTACCCATGGATCATCCATGGAGAACCAATACAAGGTCTTTTAATGGGAAGCAGGAATTAAGACCCCCTCCACCTGTTATAGAAGGAACGGAAATTTTTTAGATGCTACAAAATGTTGAGAATGTTTTTGGGAAGAAGCAAAGTACATCAAATAGTTTCCCATGGAATTGAAAAAAAAGATCAATTTTCTTTGAATTGCCTTACTGGCACAAGAACCTACTGCATCACAACTTAGATGTCATGCAAATAGAGAAGAACATACTTGATAGTGTAATTGGAACTCTTTTGGATATCCCACGAAAGACAAACGATCATTTGAATGCTCGATATGACTTAAAAGATCTGGGGATCTGGAAAAATCTTCAACCAAAGGAGGTGAATAATGGCAAGAGAACAAAGCTGGCAAAGGCATGCTTTTCTATGACTGCTGCAGAGAAGTCAATTTTTTTGTGGTGTTTTGAAGACAACAAAGCTACCTGATGGTAGTGCTTCGAATATATCACGGTGTGTACATCTAGGAGAAAGAAAATTTTCTGGGTATAAGACCCACGATGCTCATTTTTTGCTATACTATTATTACCAATACTGATTAAAAGCATCCTTCCTGATCACGTGGCCATTCCGTTGATTCGACTAAGTTCCTTTTTTCGTCGTTTATGCAAAAAGTTCATCACACTGGAAAAGATAAATCGACTAGAGTTAGAGATTGTGGAAACATTATGCCACCTTGAGAGGATCTTTCCCCCTAGTTTTTTTGACATAATGGTTCATCTTCCCATTCATTTAGCAAATGAAGTGAGATTTGGTGGTCCGGTGCAGTTTCGTTGGATGTATCCTCCAGAAAGGTACATGTGTACATTAAAGTCATATATACGCAACAAAACTCGCCCCGAAGGTTCTATTGCTGAGGCATATCTGGCTGAAGAGTGCTTGACTTTCTGCTCACGATACTTGCATGGAGGTGTGCGAACATGGCTTAATAAGCGACCTCGGAATGATGATGATCCTAACGACGACGAAGTTTTGCCGTCAAAGTTGTTTTTTAACAAAGGTCGTTCGTTAGGTGTGGAAAATGGAGAACCAATTAATCTCGATGACATATCAAGTGCTCAAGCCCATGTGTATGTATTACACAATTGTGAAGAAGTCACAGATTATGTTAGGTAACTTAATATAACTTATGTTTATTCACTAAATCAAGTGCATTTAGATTTTTTCCGATCAAACATAACTATTATTAACTACAGAGAGCATGAGGATGAGGTTAACAATCAGCAGGGAATGAAATGGAGAAAAGCAAAAGTTCACAGTAAAACCTTCTCGCAGTGGTTTAAAACTCGGGCGAGGGATCCAAATGTGCCTATTTGGCTAAAAGAATTATCCCGAGAGGATATAGGTTTCACACTGTGGAGCGTGAGGCAAGGAGAAAAACACAAAATAGTGGTGTCACATTAACTGCTTTAACTTCAAGCTTTGTAAGTGCTAAAGATAAAAGTCCAATTGAAGAAACTGTAGCGTTTTAAGGTTGTATTGTTTCGGTGTGAGTGGTATGATGCTGGGAGAGACAAGTATGATCTTACATTTGTTCACTTCAATAAGAAATGCTACCAGAATAAACCTTTCATACTAGCATCTCAAGCACATAAATGTTTTTATGTGCAAGATTCATATGAACATAACGTTATGTTATGGAAACTATCCCAAGAGACTTATTCAAAACAAATAGCGAATCTGAGTCTGAGGCCTGTCAAACCTTCTATAGTGAACAACATGAGCATATAACGAGCCCTACCATACCAGCTGATGATGGTAAACTTATTCTGGAGAGGAATGATCTACGACCTACAGTTATTGAAACGGTTCTCCAAGTGACTTCTGCCCAAGAATATGAGGTAGATTTCATTGGAGATTTTGATTCCGATGGGTCAGCCTAAGCAATTTATTGCTTAATATATTTGTAAGTCATATTTTTGTTTTAATTTCTCATTTTGTTAGTGTTTCTTATAAGATTTTTCACTTTATTGCTTATATTAACTCGAGTTAACTAATTTATTTGCGTAGGAATAAAGATTTTATTGATCTTAAAGTAACATCAAGTAAGAATTTGCTTCGACAATTTGAAGCCAAGAGACAAAAGATTGTAAATGAACGCAAGCAATATGAGATGCAAGGTGCAGCACGTAATGACAAGGAGGAAATTATGCCAAGGTTGTATGTAGTTGAAAGTCAAAAAGAGTTGAGTGCAACCAAAGGAGTGAAGAAATCTACGTCAAAGAAGCTGGATTTTACTCATTTACAAAGCACACTCAATACAATCAACAAAAGGATGAATTTCACGCCTGAAACCTTGAAAGTACAGCCAAGCATTCTGACGCAACAGCCAGAAAATAAAAAAAAAAGAAGAATCACTTGACTGTGGCTATAACTGAGAAAAAGAAGCATGAAGTGCAACATGAACTGTCAACACACGGCTTGAACAATTCTAAGCTTACAAAGGTGGGTGCAGATGAACTTAAAAGGAAGCTCGATGCAATTCGTAATATGAATAATAGCGTGCCAACAAGTGTAAGCCAAGAGCAGAGTTGTGCAAATTCTATTCAGCCCACAATCAACCAAGGGCAGCAGCAGATTATTCAAGTCACACATGGTAGGACTAAAAAAAGGCAACATGACACTACTTTGCCGAGTTCAAACACTACCCCACAAGCTGAAGATTTAATGTCGGAGCAAGATGGATCAAGAAAGGAAAAGAGCAAGCCAATGGTATGGGCTATAACTATTGATGAATTCTTAAAAGAAAATGGGATAGATGTAGAAATTGGCGGACTAAGCTCTGAACTAAGTGATGATGTGGGAGATAGTTTGCCACTTGATGAAAATTATTATTCACATGTGATGGAGGACATTGATGATGACGAAAGTAATATATTTCTATCATTTTTTATATTTTTTTTGTAAATCATAAACTTTAATTTTTCAATTGGCATCACTAATTACTTCCTAATTTTTCCCCTAATGCATGAAACTAGGAGAGCCAAAGAAGAAGAAAACTCGGGAAAAAATAACTTGCAAAGAGATTTATTAAAGAACTATGGAATAGCGGGAAGTTATTTTTAATATTGGACAGCCAGTAGGACCCACTGATCAAAGTGTGTCTAATTTAACTAGTTTCGTAGGTACAATTGGTAGAAATAAAAGATTTGTTAGTCTTTTATACACTAGCTGGCACGCTGTAACTCCTAAAGCTAAGAAATTTATGTGAAACTATGTTAACATAAGACTCTTCTATTATTATTGAATGTCGATTTTTTTAAATATAAGATAGTAGAGAAAAGTGGGTGATCCGGATGCTTGGAAGTGGTTCAAGGGAAAGATTAAGCAGAATCACTTTGATCATTTTGATACTATCGAAGATATGGTGAAAAATCGACCGACACAAGTTCCAGAAAGTCAATTCATAAAATTGATCTATTATTGGAGTCATCCTACAATCCAGGTAAAATAGTTGGTACTTTAATTGCAAATATATTACTGTTTGTTGAGACATAAGAAAAATAATGAAAATTCAATTGATGTTTCTCATGTCGTACAAACACATATCCATTCTGATGTAGGTTCTTGAACTGAATTGAATTTTCTTAGGATATATTGCTGCCAGTTCCATTCTGAACTTTTGAATTTGTGTTTTTACAGTTCTATTTTTGGCTACTTTGCTATAATTTTTATGTTGCTGCAATTCTATTTTCTGTAGTTCTGTTTTGTGCAATTTTGTTTTCTACAATTCTATTTTGTGCAATTATATCTACTACTATTCTGGTTGTTGTAATTTTGTTTGCTAAAGCAAAATTTAATTTTATTGTTCTCTGTTTCTATGTGCTAACTTTTTATTCAATTATAGTCAATAAGTGAAGAAAACAAGAAACATAAAGAACAGCAAAAGTTTCCACATCGCATGGGGCCAATCAATTTCGGAAGAGTACGAGTGGCTCTGGTATACTTATTTAATATTTGTGCTGAGATTTGTTTAGTTAATTTTAGTTATGTTGTTATAAACTTACTTATTTAAGACTTTATTTTGTAGCGCGCGACAGAGGAAACAAAGAGGTTTGAAATGTTCATTGCTACTCGAACAAGTCGGAAAAGGAAGTTTATCAGGAACACAAGATGCAATTGTATGAGTCTATTAAATTATTAATGATTATAAATCAAATTTAGGAATGGTAACTAATTCCATTTTAAATAAATGTTTCTTCTAATTAGGAAGACTTCCAAAACTGGCAAGCTGCTGGTGAAACAGATGTGGAAGCTTTCGAGTCTTTATTTGGAAAAGAACAACCAGGTCGGGTTAAGTGCTATGGAAGATCTGTTACGCGATGTGACTTAAAAAAGCATGCAAAAATTTTTGAACTCAAGCAACAGCACCAAGAGGAAGTCACATCTTTGAAGGCTGAACTTGGAGACATGAAGGCCAAACAGCAGCGCCAAGAGGCTGACCTTCATGGATTGTGAAACATGATTAAGTTAACGTTTCAAGTTCAGATTGCTGAACTAGTAACTTAATCATGTTTCGCAATCCATGAAGGTCAGCCTCTTGGCGCTACTGTTTGGCCTTCATGTCTCCAAGTTCAGCCTTCGAAGATTTGACTTCCTCTTGGTGCTGTTGCTTGAGTTCAGAAATTTCTGCATGATTTTTTAAGTCACTTCGCATAACAGATCTTCCATAGCACTTAACCCGACCTGGTTGTTCTTTTCCAAATAAAGACTCAAAAGCTTCCTCATCTATTTCACCAGCAGCTTGCTGGTTTTGGAAGTCTTCCTGATTAGAAGAAACATTTATTTAAAATGGAATTAGTTACAATTCCTACATTTGAATTATAATCATTAATAATTCAATGAACTCTCATACAATTGCATCTTGTATTTCCTGATCAACTTCCTTCCTTTTCCGACTTGTTCGAGTAGCAATGAACATTTCAAACATTTTTAGTTCCTCATTTGTTTCATTTGTCGTGCGCTACAAAATAAAGTCTTAAATAAGTAAGTTTATAACAACATAACTAAAATTAACTAAACAAATCCCAGCACAAATATTAAATAAGTATACTAGAGCCACTCGTACTCTTCCGAAATTGATTGGTCCCGTGCGATGTGGAAACTTTACTCTTCCGAAATTGATTGGTCCCATGCGATGTGGAAACTTTTGCTGTTCTTTATGTTTCTTGTTTTTTTCACTTAGAAACAGAGAACAATAAAATTAAATTTTGCTTCAGCAAATAAAATTGCAGCAACCAAAATAGCAGTAGATATAATTGCACAAAATAAAATTGCAGAAAATAAAAATGCACAAAACAGAACTACAGAAAATAGAATTGCAGTAACTCAAAATTACAGCAAACAAAGTAGCCAAAAATAGAATTGTAAAAACATAAATTTAGAAGTTCAGAATAGAACTGGCAGCAATATATCCTAAGAAAATTCAATTCAGTTCAAGAACCTACATCAGAATAGATATGTGTTTGTATAACATGAGAGACATTATCAATTGAATTTTCATTATTTTTCTTATGTCTCAACAAACAGTAATATATTTGCAATTAAAGTTTGTAGGATGACTCCAATAATAGATCAATTTTATGAATTGACTTTCTAAAACTTGAGTCGGTTGATTTTTCACCATATCTTCGATGGTATCAAAGGGAACAAAGTGCTTCTGCTTAATCTTTCCCTTGAACCTCTTCCAAGCATCCCGAATTGCTTGGATCACCCACTTTTCTCCACTATTCCATATTTAAAAAAATTGACATTCAATAATAATATAAGAGTCTTACGTTAACATAGTTCTACATGAATTTCTTAGCTTTAGGAGTTACAGCATGCCAGCTAGCGTATAAAAGACTAACAAATCTTTTATTTCTACCAATTGTGCCTACGAAACTAGTTAAATTAGACATACTTTGATCAATGGATCCTACTGGCTGTCCAATATCAAAAATATTTTTTTCCTGCTATTCCATAGTTCTTACATAAATCTCTTTGCAAGTTATTTTTTCCCGGGTTTTCTTCTTTGGCTCTCCTAGTTTCATGCATTAGGGGAAAAATTAGGAAGTAATTAGTGATGCCAATTGAAAAATTAAAGTTTATAATTTACAAAAAAATATAAAAAATGATAGAAATATATTACCTTCGTCATCATCAATGTCCTCCATCACATGTGAATAATAATTTTCATCAAGTGGCAAGTTATCTCCCACATCATCACTTAGTTCAGAGCTTAGTCCGTCAATTTCTACATCTATCTCATTTTCTTTTAAGAATTCATCAATAGTGGTAGCCCTTACCCTTGGCTTGCTCTTTTCCTTTCTTGATCCATCTTGTTCCGACATTAAATTTTCAACTTGTGGGGTAGTGTTTAAACTCGGCAAAGTATTGTCATATTGCCTTTTTTTGAGTCCTACCATGTGTGACTTGAATAATCTGCTACTGCCCTTGGTTGATTGTGGGTTGAGTAGAATTTGCACAACTCCGCTCTTGGCTTACACTTGTTGCCATGCTATTATTCATATTACGAATTGTATTGAGCTTCCATTTAAGTTCATCTGCACCCACCATTGTAAGCTTAGAATTGTTCAAGCCTTGTGTTGACGGTTCATGTTGCACTTCATGCTTCCTTTTCTCAGCCATTGCCACAGTCAAGTGATTCTTTTTTTTTTATTTTCT